>NC_133376.1:45333615-45568010 GCF_049309525.1 Garra rufa | reverse complement strand
GACCATTTTAGCACATAAAAATACATTAAAAGAAAAAAATAATTCATTTAAAGCTTTAAATTCATTTGTTTTTTTCCTGTGTTAAAATGCATCCCATTTAATTATTCTTTTTTTTTCTGAGCAAACATTAATGTCTATAATACATTTTTACCACGATTGACACACAAACGGCCAATTAAATGTCATCTAGTGCAACGATAGCTCATATTTAATATATATAACTTTTATCAAGATATTTACCACAAAAATCATTAAATGACATTGAAAGACTAATTTAAGGATCACAGTTCAGCCCCCAAAAACGAATTAATTGTATAATATATTAATTGAAATCTTCGTCAAAAACCACTAGGTTTTACCTATTTGTCCTAAGAAGTTTTAATAATTTAAAATAACAACATTTAGTATGACCACTTTTTCTTTTTTATATTTTAATAATCATAGTAGGGCTGGGCGATATGGCTGAAAACTATATCACGATATCAGTGTTTCATATCGGTCGATATCGATAATTATTGATATTTTTATGACCCATTTAAAATAAGGACCAGGAGAAAAATATATTACATTCAAACATTTTTATTTTAAACTTAACCTGCCTCTGATCATAATCCCCTCAGTTATTAAGACAGAAATGTCAACAACCATGGAAAACTCAAATAATTAAAATGTAAACATAAGTCTAAAGTCACAATATACACTTAATTATCTCTTAATCCTCAATTCAAACCCCATTCATTGTCGATGAAGTGAATGGTCAAGCTAATGTATGGCCCAGAAGTACGGCTTGACCACAGGTCAGAGGTTGTTGCAAAGTATTTGGCTGATTATATTTTTTTCTGCACAGATTGCTGGTTGCCAGTAGCCAACATTACTTCTTTCCCGGTACTTTAGCCTATACTTTGTGTAATAACAAAAATATTTATTTAAGTGAAAAAAAAAGTCCAAAAATTTCAACATTTTGAACAATAGGGCCTTACAATCTTTTTTTTTTTTTTCAGAAATTCTTGTTTTAATTTTTCTGATAATCAAATGAAAGCAAAATCACAGATTTATTTTTAAAAATAAAAATAAACGGAGCTTTACTGTTAAAATTAATACATAGAAGAAAAATTATATTCAGTTAAAAAAAGGTTTAATAATAATAGTATTTTTTCAACAATTAAGTGGTGACTCTTTATTTTATTTATCATATATATTGTTTTATGTAAATTATTTAAATGTGAACATATAAACACCTACATTATACTGTACAGTAATACAAGACTAATATTGTTCTGTTACATGTTAAACCGTACTTTTATTTTGACAGGTTGCCGTGAAGTTTCAGTGTGTAATACAGTATGAATGATGCTAGTTTCACTAATGAAACAGTAAAATTGACAAAAAGTGACACTCACAGCAGCTTTGGAGATGTATTTATTGGAGTTTGTCTGTTCATGTGAGATGCAAAGGCCAAAAATTAGCGGGAGCGTCACGTGTGCAGTATGCGTGTAGTGAAAATAAAACGCGTCTACTCCATTCATACACACAGAGGCAAACGGAACATGCAGGATTCTTATTGAAACGGTCTTTTTGCATTTCAGTTTTCACAGACACTAGTCCATATCGCGATCTGAATTAATTAACAGACCAACTTTTGATTTATTGGTCCAAAAATTGACGAATTCCGCCCTATAGTAAAGTCCGTTTTTATGAATGGAGTCCGCGATCCCGTCTGTGAGGAGACATTGTAAACGCGCGATCATGTAGAGACAGAAATCAAATGCCGTCGTGTAAATAAGATAAATAACATAAGGCTATTTAATTTGTTTAATACAACAACATGGACCCGTTCTGTAGGAAAGATAACCTTAACTTCTATTGTGATCTGGCGCTATGAACTGAACGTTAAAGGGGGGCTGGGCGGGCCGACGAAGAATACAAAATATCGAACACATTTTTTATTGATATCGATCTCTTGTCTATCGCGATATATATCGTTATCGTTTTATCGCCCAGCCCTAATCAAACGGGTACTTTACAAAATATGACCCTGGACCACAAAACCAGTCTAAAGATCATGTTTCATGAAGACATTGTAAAGTTCCTACAGTAAATATATCAAAATATAATTTTTGATTAACAATATACATTGCTAAGAACTTCATTTGGACAACTTTACAGGTGATTTCCTCAATATTTAGATTTTTTTGCACCCTTAGATTCCAGATATTCAAGTTCAATTCAAGGCAAATATTGTCATATGCTAACAAAACATACATCAATTGAAAGCTTGTTTATTCAGCTTTCTGGTATTTTGGCCAGGGTTAAAATAAAAGGGAAAAAATTATAGCACATAAAATACTAAATAAAATTGCTAAAAATAAGAAGCATCCTTTCTGGAGTGTAAACTTTTGATAGAATGCATCCATATTGTTGAGGCCCTGGTTTGTTGACAATCCATGCAAATTCCAAATGTTCTGTGTAATGGCAAATAAAATGATCTGGATCAAAGTAATTAACCTATTTGTAAAACCAAGGCACTAACAGATGACTTGAATCATGTCGAAATGTAAGACACTGAGGTCACCTCATCAAATGTTTACTAGGAAGCTTCCAAGAAAGCAGCAAACTTGTCAAACAAGTATTATACAACACACTGCCAGAAGATGTCCAAATAAGGCTTAGTGGGCCCTGGCCAAAGATCAGACATCCCCTAAATTAGTAACTTACTGGGTAACATTAGTATAAGATGTCCTCATATAATTTGTTGATTTAAAAGGACTTAAAAGGAATGATTCTCACCCGTCGCTGTTCTTGTGGTTTTGATGGTGTTTCTTTCTGTATTTGTTTTCTCTCTCGCTGCTGTGCGAGTCTCGTCGATGTCTCTTTCTCTCCATTCTCTCCTCCAGACTCACTTCTCTCAGCCAGGGAGATCGAATCCTCGTTTGTCTCATCTGGTAAAACAAATATAATACAAATAAATAACCTTTCTATTAAACACAAACACTATATCCACGGGAACGGTGTAATATATAGGCCAGGATCCACAAAAACAGTGGCCTCTTTGTTCTAAACGCCTCGTGTCAGCGAAGTATTTGCCCGATGCACATTATTTTCTTTAGCACGTTTAAAAATGGTTAGAAAAAAAATATAAACTGAAACCAGTTTAAACAATAAAATGCATTTTTAAGATGTAACGTTATTGAACGCTTGAGTTAAAAAAAAAAAAAACACGCAGTCAGTAGCGACGTCGTTAATGTTTTTGTGGTATTAACTATAAATCTGTTCTAAAGAAAATGACTGCATTGTATGGATGAAATAATCAGCGAAACATTAAAATATTAACTTACCTGGCTTAAGAAATTCCTATAATAATAATAATAGCAGTATAATAGACGAATTTATTTCCTCCGTCTGTTTTGTCGTTGGTGTGGTTCAAAATGGTGTCCGTCGAGCTAGAAGGTTCTAGAACTAGTGCGTTACGTCAGCGGTACTAGAGCGCGCCTGCACACAGGGGCGCGCAAGAAACTAGTGCTGGGTTGTACAGTAACTGTATCCTTATATTATATTATATTTTATGAATTAAAACAAATTATAAGGTCTTATGTTAGCTAAAAATATTGAACAATATTTTAACTAGTACTTTATGCGAATCAATAAAATAATTATTTATAGGCTATATTAATATATTAACATTATATTCATATTTCAAGTATGATACTATGTTTTTTGAGTATAGTTTAAACAATACTGTTGTATTTTTGAACTATAATAAGCAAAAAGGTTTGTAATTTGACGAGTTATCCATTTATCATTTGTTCACTGCATATTTTAGTAATTTGCACCTTATACACCCTAAACGTTGCAAACATTTTTATTTTTACATATTACATATATTTTAAATAAATATATAAACATATACATGCATATATATAGCGTACACTACCAGTCAAAAGTTTTTAAACAGTAATATTTTTCTATGTTTTTAAAGAAGTCTCTTCTGTTTACCAAGCCTGCATTTATTTGATTCAAAGCACGGCAAAAAATAGTAACATTTTGAAATATTTTTACTATTTAAAATAATTGTTTTCCATTTGAATATATTTTAAAATGTAATTTATTCCTGTCATTTCAAAGCTGAATTTTTAACATCATTACTCCAGTCACATGATCTTTCAGAAATCATTCTAATATTCTGATTTGCAATTTAAAAAAACATTTTTTTATTATTAATATTATTAATATTGTTATTATTATGATGAAAACAGCTAAATACAATTTTTTCAGGTTTCTAATGAACAGAAAGTTCAGATGAACAGCGTTTATCTGAAACAGAAATCGTTTGTAACATTATAAATGTCTTTATGATCAATTTTGATCAATTTCAAGCATCTTTGCTAAATAAAGGTATTCATTTCTATTTCTTATTTTTGTTACAAAAGCATTTTATTTCAGATAAATGTCGATCTTTGTATTTATCAAAGAATCCTAAAAAAACGTACTCAACTGTTTTAAATATTGATGATAATAATAATAATAATAATAATAATAAATGTTTCCTGTACAGCAAATTATCATATTAGAATGATTTCTGAAGCATCATGTTATACTGAAGACTGGAGTAACGATGCTGAAAATTCAGCTTTGATCACAGGAATAAATTACATTTTAAAATATATTCGAATAGTGAAAATATTTCACAATATTTCTGCTTTTGCTGTATTTTGGATCAACTAAAAGCAGTAATGCTAAGCAGAAGAGAATCTTTAAAAAACATATTAACATATATATAATTTTATTGTATTTTTGTTGTTGTTTATTGCAGATTGTACAACACAAGCCAGGGAACATTCAACAGTGGAAGACATCCCCAAGATAAACACGAAAAAACAAGGAGCAAAAATAGAGACAAACAGGATAAAGACTTTATTAACATTAATATTAAAGTACAGTATAACAGCCTACAGAATAGTCAGTTTGAAGTTTGTTGAAGTCTGTAGCTACACACTAGATGGCAGTAAGCTGTTCACATTAGATATCTCACACGAGAACGCGACCTGAAGAAGTAGGTTCACCCTCAAGAGTTTTGCTTCCGGTGTTCTTCTTCCTTTTCCTCTTGCCATAGCGTGAGAGCTATAGGGGGACTCGGCCCTCCGACAAAATCCAACTCCATCCACCTTTTATAGGTGAAAATTCCTGCACCAAAATGACCGAGCAGATGACAGTAAGGGGGACCCTAAAGGGTCATAGTGGATGGGTCACCCAAATTGCCACAACACCCCAATTTCCCGACATGATTCTGTCCGCGTCCCGGGGTAAGTGTCCGCAGAGCCGCGCTGGAGCACAACGAGTATCCGAACACACGAGACCTCAAAATTGCAGTGTATAATAGATCCATTCAGCTGTAGTTCTGTATAACACTCATATTTTGCACTTAATTTATGTTTAAACGGAAGCAATGTACCTTTACCTTAGAGCGTGTGAGATGCCTCCACCTGTCAAAATGATAATGCAAATATAAGCTTACATGTCGAAGATCTGTCAGCTGATCTTATGTTGTCCACCTTGCAGACAGGTCCATCATTATGTGGAAGCTGACCCGTGATGAGACCAACTATGGCATCCCTCAGCGTGCTCTGAAGGGCCATTCCCACTTTGTGAGTGATGTTGTCATCTCATCTGATGGTCAGTTCGCCCTGTCTGGCTCTTGGGACGGCACCCTGCGCCTGTGGGATCTGACAACGTGAGTATTTGGAGGGACAGGGCTGTCATTCAAAATCTGTTCCATTGGTTTTGAAGTGGTGATGAGACTTAAATGCCATCTGTGTCATTGTGATGATAAAGAGGCTGTTTCTGAACTTAAAACTCAAAGAATGTGGTTGTGTATGTTAGGAGTTTTCAATCTTTTAGATGCCACTGATGCCCAGATATGATAATCTTTGTTTGACGGACCCCCATCTTAAAGGGATAGTTCACCCAAAAATGAAAATTGTCATTAATTACTCAACTTCGTGTTGTTCCACCTGTAAGACCTTTGTTTATTTTCAGAATCAGATTCTGATGAAGCTAGGAGAATACTTGTTGAACATGGTAGGACCCTTGCTGTCTATGGAGGGTCGTAGAGCTCTTAGATTTCATCAATAAAAAATCTCAATTTGTGTGCCGAAGATGAACGAAGTGTCTTGCGAGTTTTGGAACAACATGAGGGTAAGTAATTAATGACACAGTTTTCATTCAGGAGTTCACTTCCAGAACAAAAATGTACAGATAATGTACTCAACCCCTTGCCGTCCAAGATGTTCATGTCTGTCGTAAAGAAATTGTTTTTTGAGGACAACGTTTCAGGATTTCTCTTCATAAAGTGGACTTCTATGGGGCCCCAAGTTTAAACTTCCAAAATGCAGTTTAAATGCAGCTCAAATGCGATTGTAAGTGATCCTAGTCAAGGAAGAAGGTCTCATCTAGTCATCCTGTCTTGCTCTGCCTGAACTTTTTCGGGTCAAGAAGATCAAACACCCTTTACAAAAAAGGTAAAACGGCAATGTCGAATGATTTTGAAGTTGAGGGAGAAAATGAGATTGGAGTTTTTCGACATACCCTAACTGTCTTGAATTAAAAAAAAAACAGTTCAGGCAGAGCAAGACAAGCATTTGAGGTTAAAAAGTATATAAATTGTAACTTAAAAAAATAATAACTGATCGTTCGCTAGATAAGACCCTCCTGCCTTGGCTATGATCGTTTGAAGCCGCATTTAAACTATAGAAGTCTACTTTATGTAGAGAAATCCTGAAATGTTCTCCTCAAAAACAATTTCTTTACGACTGAAGGAAAAAAGACATGGGGTGAGTACATTATCTGTGAATTTTTGTTCTGGAAGTCTAGTCTCTATCAATATAAACCTTAAGAGATTTTACAGGCTAGATTACATATTTGTGCTTTTTTTTCACCCAGTGGCACAACAACCCGTCGTTTTGTTGGACACACCAAGGATGTTCTGAGCGTGGCTTTCTCTGCTGACAACCGTCAGATCGTGTCTGGATCCAGAGACAAGACCATCAAGCTGTGGAACACCCTGGGTGTCTGCAAGTACACCATCCAGGTAAACCGCTATAATGCACTTTATGCAAGTTTAGTGCTCATTTTATGAAGAGAATGCGTAGGATTAGTCTTTAACTTTCTTGGGTTTCCTTGGGGTCCCTGAAAAATCTTATTTCACAGACAAGGCCTAAGCCTAGTCTCAACCTAAAATGCATGTCTGGGCTGTTTTAACTTAGAAAGCATGTCATTGATTTAACTCAAGATGCACACAGATACTATGCTGTTATTTTAGGCACGTTTATAAAAACTAGCTATGTCCTAATTAAACTATGGCTTAATTCTGGCTTAATTTTAAGCCCTGCCTGTGAAACCCAGGTCTTAATGTCTTAAGTCTGATCGAATTTAAGTTCACCAATTATAACCAAAATCTTGTAATTGTAAGAGGTCAAACGTAGGAACTGAAACCCATTATTTGGAATAATGTAATTATTAAACTACGAAAGGTGATTTAATTAAATGTAAGCACTGCATGTTTCAAAATTAAAACTTTATCGTACCAGCAAAATCCAATATTGATTAACTTCTAATCAAGGTTATTATAATCAACCAAAACCATAAATTGTTGCTTGATATACACATCTAAAATATTAAACATATATATTTTAATAAATCTAGATAAACTAATTGAAATTATCTTTTGGCAACTAGTTGAAATGAAATGAATAAAGCTGAAAAATTACTGTATGTGACCCTGGACCACAAAACCAGTCATAAGGGTCAATAAAATAAATGGAATAAGACAATATTTGGCCAAGATACGACTATTTGAAAATCTGACGGTGCAAAACAAATATTGAGAAAATCACCTCTAAAGTTGTTTAAATGAAGTTCTTAGCAATGCATATTACTAATCAAATTAAGTTTTAATATATTTACACTAGGAAATGTACTAAATATCTTCATGGAACATGATCTTTGCTTAATATCCTAATGATTTTTGGCACACAAAAAAAAAATCTATAATTTCGACCCATACAATGTATTTTTGGCTATTGCTACAAATATACCCATGCTAACTTACAACTAGTTTTGTTATATGGCCAGGGTCACATCTAGACATTTAAATCTGGCTTTAATTATTGGTGTTATATGGAGATCGGAGATGCATGTTTGATTATTTGATTCTGCGTGTAAATACAGTGTTTTATTTGTCTTCCGTTTTAGAACCTCTATGGATACCCTAATGTTTAGGATAGTTTGTGCTGTTCTGAAACCCTTTATTTTGTCTTGTCCACAGGATGACAGCCACAGTGAGTGGGTGTCGTGCGTGCGTTTCTCTCCCAACAGCAGCAACCCCATCATTGTGTCCTGCGGGTGGGACAAAATGGTCAAGGTGAGACCTTTCTCTCTACCTTAATGTAAACTACAGTAGTCAACATTTGAAGTAGATCAAAAAAAAAGTGAATCAAAGTATTTTTTTTTTATTTTTTTTAGGACAACTTTGAAAGGTTTTGATCCACTTCAAATGTTTGTAATAACATTACCCTGTGATTAAACAAATTCACTTATTTGTCTGAGCTCTTGGGCTCTGACGACAAGTCCTGCAATTATGATGGGTTTTAAGACCATTCGTGAACAATTTATTCAGAGTTAATTGCGTGGATTGGCTGAATGTTTGCTAATGCAGCTGGTTTAAACTGTGTTTGTTACAGGTATGGAATCTTGCTAACTGCAAGCTAAAGACCAACCACATTGGCCACACTGGATACCTGAACACAGTGACTGTGTCTCCTGATGGATCTCTGTGTGCCTCTGGTGGAAAGGTAATCACTTTTATTTTATTTTTTTTATATATATGGTTTTCACTACTGCAGTTAGTGAACAGGTTAGAGGCTTGAGATTACCAGGTAAAGATGATGAAACCTTAATGCCTTCTGAATCAATGTGATTAAAAAAGAGGCTGTTTCTGAACACAGAAAACACTCTGAAATGTTTAGGAAGATTGGAGTTTTCAGAACTTTTAATCTGTGTGTTTGTGTCATTCCAGGATGGGCAAGCAATGCTGTGGGACCTGAACGAGGGCAAGCACCTTTACACCCTGGACAGTGGTGACAACATCAACGCCCTTTGCTTCAGCCCCAACCGCTACTGGCTGTGTGCCGCCACTGGACCTAGCATCAAGATCTGGGTGAGTTTATGTACATAAACCCTTCTCATTTGTATTTAGGCTACAAGCTAATATTGGAGCGCAGATCTCTGTGATGAAAGTTCAATGCCTTCTGTATCTCTATGATGATAAAGAGGCTGTTTCTGAGAACTGTTGGCCTGACCAGGTATAACATTATCATTCTGCTGTTGCAAAGCTGACCGTTTTCTCTCAACAGGATCTGGAGGGCAAAATTATTGTTGATGAACTGAGGCAGGACATCATTACCACCAATAGCAAGGCTGAGCCACCTCAGTGCACTTCTCTGGCCTGGTCTGCTGATGGACAGGTGGGTTTTACAGCAGCCTTTTTCATGCATTTTGTTAGCTCAGCTGCTCCCGTTGATTATTCCCAATCACTTATAACATCTGAAACCTTATGGTGACAGTCCTGCAAATATGAGGGGGACACTAAATATAATTTTAAATCAGTAAAAAGTGTTTATGAAATGTTGTCTGATTATAATACCAGTCTTTTTTTTTTTTTTCTCATCACAGACTCTCTTTGCTGGCTACACTGACAACCTGATAAGAGTGTGGCAGGTTACCATTGGAACCAGATAGACGCCTTTTCTAATGTCTAAATAAAAAAAAAAAAGACTTAAAAAAAAAAAGAGCTACAATTGACTTTGTGTTTTACTTAAATTTCTTTGTCTTTCATTTGACCTTTTTTATTTGTAAGTAAGCTGTTTTCTGGTAATGTGTGAGACTGGTTCATAAGCTGCCATAGGGAAATAACAAGAAGAATAAAGTGCAGTAAACTGTAGAACTTTGCACTACAAACCATTGTTCATAATTAAGATAACACATTAAAATAATGTGGTAGTTTGCAATATCAAGCAGCAAAACAAGCTGTTTTGTACAGGTAAAAATAGCTGGACGTGGATGAGACCGGAAGCCAGGCACACTAAATTTACAAATGGCCTCGCCTTAAGGTAAAATAAGGTGGATATGGAATAAAACCGTATTTTAAAGTTAGGTATTTAAATTAAGTGGGGAAAATGGGTGTGTTGAGACGCTAGATGGCGCAACTATGTTGCTTTTAATATGCGACTGTTGCCTAGCAACAAGGTCAACAAACGCTATTCAACGTTGAGGACGCCGCATGATAACAGACTCTTGAATTATATTAAGTATTTTAATGTTTTAAAAGTAAGCAAACGTGTTAACTGTGCTTCCATTCTGGTAAATAAAACATTCTGCACCTGATATTTTGAGAAATGTTGCCTTGGCTGTTCAAGCAACTTCAAATTTAACCGTGGAAAGTCCAAAAATAGTGTAACAAGCTGTTTAAAAGTCATGGAGAGCGACAGTCCTCAAAAACGGATGCCTGCACCTCGTATCTTCGTGGAGAGGACGTTGGCTTTAATCAAACCTGATGCCATCCACAAAACTGATGAAATTGAGGACATTATTCTTCAGTCTGGATTTACAATTCTTCAGGTACGTAGTTGAACACATTTTTATTAAATATAACATTTTGCACGATGCAAAAGATGAATTATGTGGTGGATTGACAATCCCTAATTTTGAGCATTTTGTAAGTACAAAACAGTCATGTGGTGTCTTATGCCACTGTATTGTTTAAAATAAAAGGCTAATAAAATGTATTTAAACAACAAACTTGTATAGTATCATTATTTCTATTTCCTTTTAGCTTGTGCTATTCTGGACAATGTTTAAAACACTGTGTTGCTATCACCTCTTGTGTTATTGCCTGCTTATGATAAATTGTGTGTATTCCTCATTTGTAAGTTTGGTGAAGAGCCTGTTTTTAATAAGTGTACATTGTGTTTGTCAGCTGACAGCTCATATGTGACTCTGTACCACAAAACCAGTCATAAGTGTCAATTTTACGAAATTGAGATTTATACATCATCTGAAAGCTAAAATAAATAGGACGATATTTGGCCGAGATACAACTATTTGAAATTTTGAAATCTGAGGGTGCAAAAAAAAAATATATATATATATATAGAGAGAGAGAGAGAGAAAGTTGTCCAAATGAAGTTCTTAGCAATGTATGAATTAATTGAATCAAAAAATAAGTTTTAATATATATTTACGGTAGGAAATTTACAATATATCTTTATGGAGCATGATTTTTTTTTTTTTTTTTAGGATTTAATATCCTAATGACTTTTGGCATAAAACAGAAATCAATCATTTTGACCCATCCAGTGTGGGCTATTGTTACAAATATACCCATGCTACTTAAGACTTTTTGTGGTCCAGGGTTACATTTTGTAGCCAGTGCTTTAGTTTAAGAATGAGATTTACATTCTGCTTATGTTTTTATCATTTGTCATTTTGTTTTTCCTCATATAACAGAAAAGAAGGCTCCAGCTGAGTCCAGAGCAGTGCAGTGATTTCTATGTTGAGCATTATGGGAAGCTACATTTTCCCCATCTGACTGCCTTCATGAGCTCTGGACCGGTTGTTGCTCTAGCACTGGCCCGACACCAGGCTATTGCCACCTGGAAAGCCATAATGGGACCAGTCAGCAGCATAAAGGCTAGAGAGACACATCCTGACTGGTAATGAATGCCACTGAATGAATCTTCTCAGTCTTTGCAGGTGGTTTAATAATTAAATGGACTATAAAGTTAAATTCTCATAAGGGACAATTATTACGAGTGCACTATTTTCTGTAGCTTTTAAACTAAATAACGAGGTACTTAAATTATTAGCCTGTAGTGCATAAAATCCAATTAATCACATTACTCATCTGTCATTGCAACAAAACTATATGCATACTGTAATGTTTCATTTGCTCAATATCAGTAATTATTTACATGTAACGCTCGTATTTCTGAATATCACCATCAGTCTGAGAGCGAGATTCGGCACATGTGACCTGCGTAATGCTGTGCATGGCAGTGAATCCTTCTCTGCCGCTGAGAGGGAGCTCAGGTTCATGTTTCCCAATTGTGAGTAAATCTAACTTTGTCCAGATGAGCTCAGTGAGCAGGATGTGAAAGCATACTAAACGTCTTTCTTTTTTTTGTCTACAACATTTATTTCAGCTGTGATTGAACCTATTCCTATGGGAGACGCTGCTAAAGATTACCTGAGCCGGTATGTCAACCCAACACTTCTCATTGGACTGACAGAGCTGAGCAAGAAAAAGCCACTGGACCCTTTTGTAAGTGTATTTATTGATTAAAAGTCATTCTAACCTAGCCTAAAACTCAGTTTCTCAGCAGTGGAAGTCACCGTAGTTAGGGTAACTTCAAGAGCAGTGAATAGGAGTGTACCACAAATATATTTTTTGCATTCCCATTTGCTCAAATAACAAAATAAAATCACCATGATAGAGTTTTCACAACTTTCAAAAAAGGAAAAAAAAATGAGAGAGACTGATAACGGCAGTCAGATGAGAGAACAATGTCAAATTTACCATGCCTCCCATATACGCTGCATTAGAAACACCCTTGCATTAGCGTTAATTAGGTTTTTTGTAATTTGATGCAAAGGTGATGTAATACAAATTATAGTGTTATAAATGCACATACATAAAAAAAAAATCAAAATATACAAAACTTTCAAGGATTTACGATGCTGATGAAAAGGTTCTTGTGAAAAGGGTCCATCATTTTGGAATTACTTGAGGGCAAATAAATTGACAATTTTAGTTTTGGAAGTAGTTTTTTTTTTTTTTTTTTTTTTTTAACTGTTCAACCAGTTTCCTTTTGACAGCCTGGGCCCAGTTGTTCAAAAGAAATTTGATTGGATTTTGGCTAGTAGATTGGATCAAATTTTGAAAATGGGCTTTTCACATAATAAAAAAAGGATTAGATCACACACATCTTGGTTTTGATCTTAGTCAAACCTTCGGTATGTGTTGTTCAAAACTTTTTAGTAGGAATAGGATACCTTTGATTTAAAAAAATCATCTGTCAATAGCAAACAAAAATGGTCATTTATCACCAAATAAATGTAATTTATTAATTACAATGACTGACACAATCAACAGCAATGAACCAGCCAAAGGAAGTTTCAACTATCAGCATCCCTTATTGCATGTATATTTGTGTTTTTATTTATTTGTTGTTGGTCAGGGTCAGACAAAAATACAGATAATTCAGATCCAGATTAAGCTTTTTTTCTGATTTCATAATATACTGATATACTATTAACCCAGTTATTTTTGTATTGGTATTTTTCTTTACAGACATGGCTTGCAGACTGGTTGATGAATAATAACCCTAATAAGCCCAAAATATCTGATGGAACAGTAGTAGAGGAAGCAGCAGCATGATTTTGTTTTATTTTTTCAAGCATGTAGAATTTACCAATAAGAAGTTACTGTTTTGGTCATTTTGCTCATATCATTAATAGCAAACTGTTTTATAAAATAAAGTGTTACAATTTTGTTTCAGCCCTTTTTATTGTACAATCTAAATGTGTTTGTTTTAAAGTGTCATGGTTCTTTTAAATTTAAGGTTAAATGTGACCTTGGGCCACAAAACCAGTCTTAAGTAGCATTGGTATATTTGTAGCAATAGTAAAAAATAAATTGTATGGGTCAAAATGATCAATTTTTCCTTTATGCCAAAAATAATAAGTATATCAAGTAAAGATCATGTTCCATGAAGATATTTTGTAAATTTCCTATTGTAAATATATCAAAACTTAATTTTTGATTAGTAATCAATCATTGCTAAGAACTTTTAGATTTAGATTTTTTTGCACTCTCAGGTTTTAGATTTTCACACAGTTGTATCTCAGCCAAACCATTAATCAAAGGAAAGATTATTTATTCAGCCTTCAGGTGATGTATAAATCTCAATTTCGAAAACCAGGCCCGTATGACTGGTTTTTGTGGTCCAGGGTCACAAATTGCTAATTTATAATATCCTATTGTCATCAATTACTACAATGGTAGAAATAAATACTCTAACAATATTCAACATCAAATGAAATTGGAAAAGTGAAAACATGTATGTTTCTGATAGTGATAAACAAATTTTAAGTTCATTGTATGATCTCGACAACAAAATGAATTAATGAAAATAATCACAAGGCCTATATCGCAAACGTAGCCGTAATCTCCTTCCTATTACCATTTAGACCAGGCAGAAAAAAAAACAAAATTCAAACGCCTGTTTCTTGCATTATCTACTTTGTAGCTCCCTTCTAAAATTATATACTTTATATTTTATTTAAAAGTGGTCAACAACACGTTTATAAACCAAACAAGAACAAAGAGTTCTTCCCCCCACTCGACACGAAGGTTCAGAAGAAGCGCGTTTGGGGGAGGATTTCTGTGACGTGTAGGCCAGACATGTGATTGGCTCTTAGAATGATAGGCGTTCAAAGCCAGCCAATCAAATGCGCCCTTATTGAACTTCCTTTATCCTGTGTCCAGTAATATAACACCAACCGCTTGTCGGCGCAATAAGGAAGGGCCCACACCGCGGAAAGCATTCCACGGAGATTTTCACTTGCTGCTTTTACGGTAAGATATTTACGTGCAAATTTACAAATTTGTTAGCTTTCGTGTACGTTTTAGTTGTATGAAGTCTTACATTTAATTATAGGTTAGTAAAACTGTGTATTTGTGATTTACCAAAGCGATATGTTTACATTCTTGTTGCGTATGAGAATGCAAACGCCGCTGTTCAAAATGGTGGGGCATGTGCATTACATAAGGCGCTTCCTTTCGTAACCATTTCGCATTCTCTGCAGTTTTAGGTTTTCACATTAAACTACCACCATGTCAGACGCCGAACAGCAGTATATGGAAACCTCAGAAAACGGCCACGAGGACGATCTGAACGGAGCCGGTCAGTATGAGGAAGGCAACGGGGATGCTCAGGCCGGAGCGCAGGGAAACGCCGGTGCAGACGGAACAGCCGGAGATGATGAAGACGGGCAAAATGGATCATCGGACGGGGGCCAAATTGATGCAAGCAAAGGAGAAGAAGATGCGGGGTACGTTTAAAGGAATAATTGTGTTACATTTTGGGTTGTGGAATCCTTTGTTCCTTCCCGTCTTTGTTGGCGCCATGTGTCTTTGAAGGGGGATGGGCGCGTTGGTGAATTGTGCATGGAGAGGGGGTTTAAAATGGGCGATTGCGCCTCTTTTGTTTCCTCAAGATAGCGTTTTTGTATTACTACGCGCTTAATTAATACGTCTTCCGTTCCGGTTTGTGTTTCTGTTTATTAATAGAAAGTAGGGTTTTAAGTGCAAGAAATTTGTGAAATCCGTGCTACCACGCCCCCTCCTGGTCTCACTCCGATTTTCTGCTTCGTTTCCTCAGGAAAATGTTTGTCGGGGGGCTCAGCTGGGACACTAGTAAAAAGGATCTTAAAGACTACTTCTCTAAATTTGGAGAGGTGACAGACTGCACCATCAAAATGGACCCCAACACTGGGCGATCAAGGGGATTTGGGTTTATTCTTTTTAAAGAGCCAGCCAGTGTAGATAAGGTAAGCTTCAGTCCTTAAGAAAACCTGAGGTTTTGTGATACGTTGATGGTTTACTAAATTATTCATCTCTCTTCACAGGTTTTAGCACAAAAAGAGCACAGACTGGATGGACGACAGATTGACCCCAAGAAGGCAATGGCTATGAAGAAAGAACCAGTTAAGAAGATCTTTGTCGGCGGGCTGAACCCCGAAACTACAGAAGAGAGGATCCGCGAGTATTTTGGTGCCTTTGGCGAGGTACTAAAGTATTCCTTATAGATTTGTAATTTCTTTAATGGTTTACGCAGGCTGAACAAAAAATGTAGACATGCGTTAGGGTTTTTGGACTATAGGATTTTTTTATTGTTGTTGGTGTGGTATGTTTTTATTTTAAATAAATTGGTCTCTCCAGGTCATCAAACCTGCATTTGTTTGATCCAAAGTACAGCAAAAACAGAATATTTGTACTTTTTAAAATGTTTAAATATATTTTAAAGTCTTATTTCTGTGATCAAAGCTAAATTGATAGAAATTAACACTTTAAATTTAGGTTGTTTTAAATTGACTAAAAAAAGTGATAAGGAAATTTTATAATATTACAAAAGATTTCTATTAAAGATAAATGCTGTCCTTCTAAACTTTTTCAAAGAAACCTGAAAAGTTTTTACTCAAGTGTTTAACAATATTTATTTTATTTATTTTCTATTTTTACAGCAAATTAGAATAAAAATTCACCTTTGAAATCACAAAAATAAATTGCATTTTAAAATGTATTCAAATTGAAAACGGAAGTTTTAAATGGTAAAATATTTCCAAAATTTACAGTTTTTGCTGTACTTTGGATCAAACACTGTTTTGATAAGCTGAAGAGACTTCTTAAAAAATCTTACTGTTCAAAAACTGGTAGTGTAATTTTGTATGTAAAGTTTGGTATATAGTGCTTCTATTGTTAATAGATGTTTGTAGGTTTTCCTAATTTGTTAACATAATTTTTGCCAACCACAGATCGAGACTATTGAACTTCCAATGGATCCAAAGACAAATAAGAGGAGAGGGTTCGTCTTCATCACCTTCAAGGAAGAAGAGCCTGTTAAGAAAGTTATGGAAAAGAAATATCACAACGTCAGTGGAACCAAGGACACAAATGGAAAAGAAGGCCTTGTGAGTATTTCCACTGTGAAGTTAACCTTGAATTTTCTGATAGATGTGATAAATCTTTAAGGTTTTTAATATTGGTGGTAGTTTATGCAGATGTTCTACTATTACGACTTAAATCATTAATTTAATTTTTCATCTTTCCCAGTGCGAGATTAAGATTGCACAGCCAAAAGAAGTGTACCAGCAGCAGCAGTATGGAGGACGTTTTGGAGGAAGAGGAAGGGGGCGTGGAGGTTAGTACCACTGCTGTTGGAGAGTCTCATCTACCACTTAAACTATAGGCTGCTTGAGTCTGTGCAGAGTTTACCTTGATGATAACTGCATGCTCATTAACTGTACAGATATGCATTAGAAAAACAACTTGGTCACCTTTGCGTGCCTGTATATGAATCAAATGCAGTCAGGTTGACCAAATCAAGTCACTTTTACTTATATAGAGCTTCACACAATGCAAATTGTTTCCAAGGCACTTCATGGTGGATAGGTGGGACCGGAAGATAATGCAAACTTTAAATTCTGCTATAAAGTAGTTTAAAAAGACTGAGTATTCATATAGCCAAGTCCAGTAACTAACACACACACACACACACACACACACACACACACACACACAGCTATTTAGTCATTTTTAATCTAGCTTAAAAGCTTTGTCTGATCTCAGATCTGATTAATTTAAATCCATTCTAATGCCCCACAAAGCTTAAGTAGAGACCAGTCGCTCTTTAATTTGCTTCCAGCTATCAGTGTGCATTATTGTGTGATAAGGTGTTTAAAATGGATTTTGCTTCGTTTTATAGGCCAGGGTCAGAACTGGAATCAGGGCTACAATAACTACTGGAATCAAGGCTACGGTAACCAAGGCTATGGCTACGGCGGTCAGCAAGGTTACGGGGGATACGGAGGCTACGGCAACTACGATTACTCGGGTGGCTACTACGGCTACGGCGGCGGATATGACTACAGTAAGCACTGATTGTCCTTGGGGTTTCTTCCCCGTCCCGTCAGGGTCTTGTGAATGCGAGGGACTCAAGTTCCTTTCTCTGCTTTTCTCTTACCCCCCTAGACCAGGGCAATACAAGCTATGGAAAAACTCCAAGACGTGGGGCTCACCAGAGTAGCTACAAGCCATACTGATCATGTGTAGTGCAGGTATGAACTTTAATTTTTTTCCCATTACCCATGGTAAGGTTAATTTGGTTGTGTTGCTCCATTACCAATTCATCTCCATTTACCCGGCCAAACTTTAAAGCAGAGAGGGCGATCCGTTTTCGGGGGTGGGTTTTTGTGGTCCAGTAGGGTTGTAGCAGTAGATATGATAGGCCCCATCTCTTCACCTCATTTTTTTTTTTTTATTATTATTATTATTACAAGTTAACAGTTTACATAGATTCATTCGGCTGAATCTCTTGTGTTTTCTCGTTTAAAGGTCGTAAAGCTACCGAGCAGGAACCAGCGGTCTGGTCACAGTGAACATTGGGGTCTTTTACTTTCGGAAGTTGGCAGAATCTGGACTTCTGCTTCATTTTGTACAGAAAACATAAAGGAACTGGGGGGCGCAAATGTCACCTTTCACATCTGTTTTATAATTTTTTTTTTTTTTGGTTTGTTTTTGTTTTTGCTTTTTGTTTTCGTTTTGTGTCCTTTTTACATTTCCAGAGATGGAAGTGTTTTTTTTTACTGTACTTTTTGGTACCTTTTTGAATCTAATGTATTGTATGGTTGTATTTTACATCATGGCTGTGTCTACCACATCTAGGCTCAGAGCTCTCAAAATGCTTTCAAAATAAACAGTTTGTTAATTTTTCTTTAGTGTTTCTACATTTATTTTTTTTCCTGTGTCAACCTGTGCTCTGTGTTGCAAAGTTGCATGGCTTCAAGGTGAGATAAAAAGGGATTTCCTACCGATTGTAAGCTTGTCCATTGAAATCTGTTAGTGGCAAGTTTTGGTGACATTTTTATTTTATTTTCTCTACTGCTTTTAAGGAGATTTCCTCCCGTCTTGTTAGATATTTAAGAGTGGCTTTAATAGTGATTCAACTATACCTCAAAACAACACACAGGTAACTGTAACATGATTCTTTCTCGAAACACTGGATACACATTCCTCCAGTGTCTTGAACAAATTTCAAGAAATAAACTTGATTTTTAAGATGTCTATTGTCTAAGTCTTCTGTGTTCAATTTGCATAATGTTGTCTTTCTAAACAAACCAAAATCTAGTTTGCCTCTAAAGAAATTCCAATGTCTGTATAAAAGAAATTATGGTTTTCCTAAGGATTTTTTTTTTTTTTTTTTTTTTTTTGTTAACCTTCCGGGCACTTAAGGGGGTCTTAACATGCTCAAAAACTCTTGAAAATTTGCACACACGTCGGAATCTGTGGCCATCAGGACGCCACAGAGGCTGGTACCGGGGCGTGGCAAGGGGACTCTACGGCGCCCCCTGGAATTTTGAGGGCCATATAGCACACATACTTGAACGTACACATATGAAACTCGGTACACATATAGAACTCATCGAGCTGAACAACTTTTGTACTCTGTCATGGGCTCCACGCAACAGGAAGTGAGATATTTAGGGCTGTGTAAAAAGCGCATGCTCTGGAATTTAATGTACTCCTCCCAGGACTTCCATAGGATTGTCACCAAACTCGGTCAGCATGATCTCAAGACATTGGGGATGCTAAATTGCGAGGGGATTTTTAATATCTCGAACGGTTTGGCCGTGGCAAGGCGACAAAGTTATGGCGAGAAATGAGAAACAGGAAGTGTCTAATAACTGTTGCACACATTGCCTGATTCTGATGAAACTTCACCAGTTTGTTCGTTGTATGATGCCGATTCCATAAATGTGACTATTATGAGTCAAAGTTATAGCGCCACCAACTGGCAGCAGAAAGCGTGTCATTTACAAAATGCTTTGAAATCAGCCTCTTAATTTTACTTGATTTTCTTTAAACTTCATCAAAATCATGTCAAAACACGGCCGATAAGAATATGTAAAGGGGTCGATGATAAATCAATTGCTCAAACTTCTCAAACTTTAAAATTAGATTCCTGTCTTTTCGAGGCAGATAACATGCTTAGAATTTCATGAAACTCAACACACATCAATATTAATGATAGTTAGACACTGGCGAAAGGTCATAAATGGGCGTGGAGCAGGCACTCTATAGCGCCATCTTTTGACAAAAGTTGGGGGGTTAGTTTTTCCTACAGTCAAACTCTGTACATATATTGTTCTCATCAATCTGGACAACTTTCTAAATTAAACTCATTAGCTAAGACCAACAGGAAGCCGGCTATTTTGATTTGAATGTGGATTTTTGGAAAAATCAGGCTGTAAACAAATTCACACTCCTACTAAGAACAACAAGCTGTTCACACCAAACTTTTTTAACATGAAGAGAAGATTCTGAAGATGTTAAATTGCGAGCGGATTTGGGATATCTTGAACGGTGTTGACGTGGTGATTTTTTTAAAGATGTAGTAAAAAACATAACCGTAATTTTTTTTATATCTTTAAAGTGCAGCATCCAAACTCTTTACAACTTTTTTCACACAGAGATCTAATCATTCTGAGCAAGTGCTGTTAATATAAATTTTATACAAGCTTCAATTAATTAAAGAAAATTAAAAAAAAAAGAAATCAGAAACCTGCTGTCACTCTGGCTGAATGTCTCTTTGTGTGTGTGTTCTCAGAGTGAGTGAAGCTCAGTGCAGGGGGGAGGGGTGAGAGGGTGAGAGAGCTGTGACCCATGCTGCAGACCATCTTTGAGGAAGAAATGCACATATATGTAATGTAATTACATAAATATGTCTGATCTTTGAGAGTGATATTTTGAGAAAATATAAAGGGTCACTAAGTCTTTCATTGTTTGTATTTTGCAGTTGTTTTTTATTTATTTTTTACTGAACTGTACCATGAACTTGTCCTATTCAGTCACATAGCAAAAGATTAAGAAAAATACAACTTTTAAGCATGAGTGATTTATCTTCATTGATAGACAATATTTTCATAGTGTTATTTATTGAATATAAAATTATAATTAAAAATTTCAAGACAAACTTTGACAACAAAACAAACTTTGCTGTTATCTGTTCAAAACATCTGAAAACCATCATTTTAAGATCAGTTATATATATATATATATATATATATATATCACCCCATTAAAATACTCAACTTGATTTTTAAAGATATTTTGAAAGAATGAAGCGTTTATAGAGCACTTTATTGTGTATTGCTGTACACCCACATGAACTGTGTTCATGTTCATGTTAATTCACAGTACATAAACTAATGTTAAAAGATACTAATTTACCTTTAAACAATATATGAATACTTTTTTTAACTTAATATTAATTAACATTAATAAATGCTGTTTGCTATTGTTCATGTTAACTAATATAGTTAATGTTAACAAATGAAACTGGATGGCTAAATTGTATATATTGTGTGTATGTGTCTGTGTGTTGATTTTAAAGTGTAACCCTTTCAATTCTGTAAACTTTAAATCCAAACTGGCTGAGGGTTACTGTGAATGCATGTGCCAACTGGGCACCGTTTTCCTAATTGATTCTTAGTTATGTAGCGCTTAAGAGTGATGTCTTATAACAGAAGTCAACAGCAAAGCAATATCCACACAAAAATTGAACAGATAGGTAACGATGACATTTAAGCAGGATGTGGATGTAATGCAAGCAATAATAACATTTTGTTATCATCATGAATCATGTTCTTATCATCATCAGAAGAATATAGGGAAAATGTAGCATATTGGTTCACAGTTGGCATTATCTGAAGTCCTTGCAGGGGGTTAGGTTTATAGCAAACGACCTAGAGATTTAATGATATCAACATTATATTTGCTCAGTCTGATCTAGAGGCCTTAGAGATGTTAAATTGTGAAGATCTTGAGTTTTCATTAAAGGGCGTGTCCGTGGCGGCCTGACAAAGTTTGTTGTTTCTGCATAGACATAGAAGTTGTTATAACTCAACCATAAAATCTCCGATCTGCCTCGAAATTCACAGGTTTGGTAAGAGTCCTGGCCTGAAGACACCTAAAGGCCAATATTCAGATATTATAATAGCGCCACCTGTTGGCAGCAGGATATATCATATCTTTCACTAACTCAAACATACCAAAATCAATCTGCACCAAACTTCATATGTTTGATAATAGTGCTGGCCTGAACACATCTACATGCCAATAATCAGTTATAGGCATAGCACCACCATCTGGCAGCGGCAAGTTTGGCACATTTAAATGACTTATGACATATTTATTCTAGATTTACTGTATTAAAAGCATACTGCCCACCGTTTGCAGTTTTCCACCGGTCGGCGGTGAGCCCGTTTGCGAGGGCCCGATCATCGCTGCTCGCAGCTTTAATTAACTTTATTATTGTATGAGAGTGAAAACTAAGCTGTTGTAAGAGGTTAAGGGAATTCAGTCAGGATTGTTTTATGGAGGCAGCTGGAAATAGAAAAGAGTATATATTACTTGTTGAACTAGGCCAGCTTGTATCTACACCTGGCAGTAGTAATTTGTTTTGGAGCTAGGGCTGTCACGATTCATCAGAGGCGGACAGTAGTGAAGTATTTTTACTCCGCTGTAAAAGTATACTTAAAGTGTCTGTACTTTATCACTTTTACTGCAATGTTTCATGTAAAATATCATTTAATACTTCAATTATAAATCTATCTTTAAAGTATTAAAGTTGAAACTGTCGACTGCAATTTGCCCGTGTCGAGTAACATCTGGGAACTCAGTGTCCACCATTTCATCAGATATGTGAGATAAATCGTTTAGAAACCAAAGGTAACAACTGAGAATACAAGAATTTCAAAATAAAAGCTCAAACCTTAAGTCTGCTTTTACACGTTTTGATGTCCACATATTTAAGAAACTTTAGAGGCTGTATAGCATTTCTGTCGTAAAATGGCCAAATATTAAAGTTTAAGTGAATATTTCAATTGTTTCGTCAATATTAAACAGATTAGATCTCGAAGTAAAAACAATCGTCAGGCCTTTGGCCTTCTCTTTAAGCATTTGTTATAATGCATAATGTACATTAGTTGTATTGTTTATAACACGTGATGTATTTTAATAATTTTGTTCTAAAAAGCCATATGATTACTTGCTTTTGATACTTTATTTGAACTAATAGTTGCCTCATTTATGATATGATATATGCATTTTAAGCAATTTTCAACTGTATTGTTCGCTTATTCGTCTAAATTTTTATAACCAAAAAAAAAAAAGGTATTATATTGATCCTAATTGTCAGAATAATCGCCCAATTACTCTATTATCGGAATATATGTTAGTGACAGCACTATTTCAGACTAGATGGACATGCATGGATGAAGCATCTTGTTATAAACTTAACCTATTATTCAAAGAGAAGTTACTACAACACATGCATCTTTCACTTCTGCTTTCGGTAGAATCTGTCATTCTATTTATAGCTAAAACAACTTCTTTTTTTTCTTCTTTTTTTTACATTTGCCACCATTCTGGAATTTTTATTTTTATTTTTTTTTCTCTAGAGCTGATATTTGCAGAGAATTTTTAGTGAGTTTTAAGTTAAAACATTCTAGAAATGAGTCTAAAGGTGGCATGGCATAGTGTGTAGTAACAGCATCTACCAGCAGAGGCCATGCCTAACCTATCAATACTGTACAGGTCCTTTTCAAAAAATTGGCATATTGTGATAAAGTTAATTATTTTCTGTAATGTACTGATAAACATTAGACTTTCATATATTTTAGATTCATTACACACAACTGAAGTAGTTCAAGCCTTTTATTGTTTTAATATTAACCTAATCATCTGAATCAACTAATTAACTCTAAACACCTGCAAAAGATTCCTGAGGCTTTTAAAAACTCCCTGCCTGGTTCATTACTCAAAACCGCAATCATGGGTAAGACTGCCGACCTGACTGCTGTCCAGAAGGCCATCATTGACACCCTCAAGCAAGAGGGTAAGACACAGAAAAAAATTTCTGAACGAATAGGCTGTTCCCAGAGTGCTGTATCAAGGCACCTCAGTGGGAAGTCTGTGGGAAGGAAAAAGTGTGGCAGAAAACGCTGCACAACGAGAAGAGGTGACCGGACCCTGAGGAAGATTGTGGAGAAGGACCGATTCCAGACCTTGGGGGACCTGCGGAAGCAGTGGACTGAGTCTGGAGTAGAAACATCCAGAGCCACCATGTACAGGCGCCAAGTCAAGCTACTTTTGAACCAGAAACAGCGGCAGAAGTGCCTGACCTGGGCTACAGATAAGCAGCACTGGACTGTTGCTCAGTGGTCCAAAGTATTTTTTTCGGATGAAAGCAAATTTTGCATGTCATTCGGAAATCAAGGTGCCAGAGTCTGGAGGAAGACTGGGGAGAGGGAAATGCCAAAATGCCTGAAGTCCAGTGTCAAGTACCCACAGTCAGTGATGGTCTGGGGTGCCATGTCAGCTGCTGGTGTTGGTCCACTGTGTTTTATCAAGGGCAGGGTCAATGCAGCTAGCTATCAGGAGATTTTGGAGCACTTCATGCTTCCATCTGCTGAAAAGCTTTATGGATGCATTTTTCAGCACAACCTGGCACCTGCTCACAGTGCCAAAACCACTGGTAAATGGTTTACTGACCATGGTATTACTGTGCTCAATTGGCCTGCCAACTCTCCTGACCTGAACCCCAGAGAATCTGTGGGATAAAGCAGTCATTTCTGCAAAAGGATTCCTGACCAAGTATTGAGTGCATAACTGAACATAATTATTTGAAGGTTGATTTTTTTTGTATTAAGGAATTTGAGATAGGAATTTTGGGTTTTCATGAGCTGTATGCCAAAATCATCAATATTAAAACAATAAAAGGCTTAAACTACTTCAGTTGTGTATAATGAATCTAAAATATATGAAAGTCTAATGTTTATCAGTACATTACAGAAAATAATGAATAATGAATCACAATATGCTAATTTTTTGAAAAGGACCTGTATATATATATATATATATATATATATATATATATATATATATATATATATATATACAGTCAAGACCAAAATTATTCATACCCCTGGCAAATTCTGACCTAAAGTTATTTTTATTTAACCAGCAAGTTTTTTTTTTTTTTTTATCAGAAATGACACAGGCATCTCCCAGAAGATAATAAGACAATGTACAAGAGGCATCACTGTGGAAAAAAAAATATTACTCATCTTTAATTTACATTTGAACAAAAAGTGGCATGTCCAAAATTATTCATACCCTTCTCAATAATCAATAAAAAAGACATTATTGCCTATTACAGCAATCAAACACTTCCTATAAATGCTGACCAGCTTTTTTCATGTCTCCACTGGTATTTTTGCCCATTCATCTTTAGCAATGAGCTCCAACTCTTTCAGGTTGGAGGGTCTCCTTGCATCACCCTGATCTTTAGCTCCCTCCACAGATTCTCAATTGGATTTAAGTCAGGACTCTGGCTGGGCCACTGCAAAACATTAATGTTTTTGTCTGCTAACCATTTCTTTACCATTTTTGCTGTGTGTTTTGGGTCGTTGTCGTGCTGAAATGTCCACTGGTGCCCAAGGCCAAGTTTCTCTGCAGACTGCCTGATGTTGTTGTTGAGAATGTTGAAGTATTGCATTGTATTTCATGGTGCCGTTTACTGTGATTAGGTTCCCTGGTCCACCGGCTGAAAAACACCCCCAAAACATTAGGTTCCCACCACCATGTTTGACAGTGGGGATGGTGTTCTTAGGGTTGGAGGCTTCTCCTTTTTTATGCCAAATGAAGGCCACATCATTGTGGCCAAACAATTCGATTTTTGTTTCATCGGACCATAAAACAGAAGACCAGAAGTCTTCTTCTTTGTCCAGATGAGCATTTGCAAAGGCCAAGCGGGCTTTTGTGTGCCTTATCTGGAGAAGTGGTGTCCTCCTTGGTCTGTGTCCGTGGAACCCAGCGGTGTGCAGTGTCTGTTAAATTGTCTGCCTTGAGATGTTGCCACCAGCATGTTTTTTTTTTTACATTTACATTATTATTTTTTTTACCTCTCTCACTATTCTCCTGGCCAGCACATGTGTCACTTTTGGCTTCTGACCACTTCCTCTGAGATTTTTCACAGTGCGGAACGTCATGTATTTTTTAATAATACTTTGCAATGTAGCCACTGGAACTACAGAACATTTAGATATGGTCTTATAGCCCTTTCCTGACTTGTGAGTAGCCACAATGCGCAGCCGCAGGTCCTCTGTGAGCTCCTTTGTCTTAGCCATGACTGTCCACAAACCAACAGCAGAGAGCTTCTGTTTTTCACCTGTTGAGTTGATTAAAACAGCTGTTTCCAATGAATCAGGGTAATTAGGATGCTTTAGAACAGCTTTGACTATTTGGAATGGTATAGAACTTTGGATTTTCCCATAGACTGTAACAGCTTGCAAAGGGTATGAATAATTTTGGACATGCCACTTTTTGTTGAAATGTAAATAAAAGCTGAGAGTTATTCCTGTACTTCGTCTTATTATCTTTTGGGAGAAGTCTGTTTCTCTATATGTTTTGAATTCCTTTACTGCTGTTGCTAGAGATGAACTTAGTGCCGAATTTGACACCACTAACACAGAGTCTATATTTATTGAAATTCCATCTTATCAGCAATTTAATGGAAAGAGCATTCTGATTGGATGCATCTATAGACCACCAGATTCAGACCACAACACATTTATTTATGCACTCCAGTCCACACTTGAGTTAATAACCAAAGAAAGCAAACTATGTTTTTAACTCGGTGATTTCAATATTGATTTACTCAAATGTGATCTAACACAAACAGTTGATTTCTTAAATGCACTATTCTTTTAATTATTTCCCTCTTATTACTAAACCTTCCAGAATCACATCCTCATCTGCTACTCTCATTGATAACATTTTGATTAACTCTTATAATTTTGAGGTCATTTCACTTCCTGACGTGTGATGTCTCTGACCATTTTCCTGTCTTCCAGTTTATCCACTCCTGCCATCCTATGTCTAGCTATCCTAAGGATGGGCCAAATAAATATCGTAAAAATTCTCTAGAAACAGCATTGATCATTTTAAGTCTGCCGTTGGCAATATTATATGGGATGAGGTACTTGTGTCACAAGACGTTAACAGTGCGTACAGTTTATTGCAGCCCCTGTAGTGATGAACAGTAAGAAGGGGGTTCTCTCCAACCCTGTTGATATTGCTAATGGCTTTAATTAGGGCCCGAGCACCGATGGTGTGAGGACCCTATTGAATCTGCTCCGTTTATTATTATTAGGGCCCGAGCCCAAAAGGGCGAAGGCCCTATTGTTTTTCTAAGGATTATTATTAGGGCCCGAGCCCAGAATGGGCGAAGGCCCTATTGTTTTTCTAAGGATTATTAGGGCCCGAGCCCAGAATGGGCGAAGGCCCTATTGTTTTTCTAAGGATTATTAGGGCCCGAGCACCGATGGTGTGAGGACCCTATTGGATCTGCTCCGTTTATTATTATTATTAGGGCCCGAGCACCGATGGTGTGAGGACCCTATTGAATCTGCTCCGTTTATTATTAGGGCCCGAGCACCGATGGTGTGAGGACCCTATTGGAATTGCTCCGTTTATTATTAGGGCCCGAGCCCAAAAGGGCGAAGGCCCTATTGTTCTTCTAAGGGTTCTTATTTTTTTTTTTTTTTTTTTTTTTTTAAACCTTCTGGGCACTTTTGGGGGCCTTAACATACTCAAAAACTCTTGAAAATTTGCACACACGTCGGAATCTGCGGCCATCAGGACGCCACAGAGGCTGGGACCCGGGCGTTGTTCAGGGCCTCTACAGCGCCCCCTGGAACACAGTTTGAAAACTTGATGTACTGCGCACACATACTTGCACGTATTGATATGAAACTCGGTACACATATAGATCTCACTGAGCCAAACAACTTTTGTACTCTATGTCATGGGCTGAACGCAACAGGAAGTGAGATATTTAGGGCTGTTTAAAAAGCGCATGCTCTGGAATTTAACGTACTCCTCCCAGGGTTTCCATAGGATTGTCACCAAACTCGGTCAGCATGATCTCAAGACATTGGGGACGCTAAATTGCGAGGGGATTTTTGATATCTCGAACGGTTTGGCCGTGGCAAGGCGACAAAGTTATGGCGAGAAATGAGAAACAGGAAGTGTCTAATTACTGTTGCACACATTGCTTGATTCTTATAAAACTTCACCAGTTTGTTCGTTGTATGATGCCGATTCCATAAATGTGACTATTATGAGTCAAAGTTATAGCGCCACCAACTGGCAGCAGGAAGCGTGTCATTTTCAAAATCCTTTGAAATCAGCCTCTTAATTTTACTTGATTTTCTTCAAACTTCATCAAAATAATGTCAAAACACGGCCGATGAGAATATGTAAAGGGGTCGATGATAAATCAAATGCTGTTGCCATGGCAACGTGTCAAACTTTAAAATTTGATTCCTGTCTTTTCGAGGCAGATAACATGCTTAGAATTTCATGAAACTCAACACACACGTCAATATTAATGATAGTTAGACACTGGCAAAAGGTCATAAATGGGCGTGGAGCAGGCACTCTATAGCGCCATCTTTTGACAAAAGTTGGGGGGTTAGTTTTTCCTACAGTCACCAAACTCTGTACATATATTGTTCTCATCAATCTGGACAACTTTCTAAATCAAACTCATTAGCTAAGACCAACAGGAAGCCGGCTATTTTGATTTGAATGTGGATTTTTGGAAAAATCAGGCTGTAAACAAATTCACACTCCTTCTAAGAAAAATAAGGTATTCACACCAAACTTTTTTAACATGAAGAGAAGATTCTGAAGATGTTAAATTGCGAGCGAATTTGGGATATCTTGAACGGTGTTGACGTGGTGATTTTTTAAAGATGTAGTAAAAAACATAACCGTAATTTTTTTTATATCTTTAAAGTGCAGCATCCAAACTCTTTACAACTTTTTTCACACAGAGATCTTATCATTCTGAGCAAGTTGTGTAAATATCAATTTTATACAAGCTTCTATGAATTAAAGAAAATTAAAAAAAGAAATTAGAAACCTGCTGTCACTCTGCCTGTGCCTGTCTGTGTTCAGTCACCATTGAGTCACTGAAGAGTGACTGAAGGGGGGAGGGGTGTAAGGGAGAGAGACCAGTGGAACATGCTGTTTTGCTTAAGACCATCTTTGAGGAAGATGCACATTGCTGTAGCGTAATCGACATAAATATGTCTGATATTTTGAGAAAATATAAAGGGTCATTAAATCTTTCATTGTTTGTATTTTGCAGTTGTTGTTTTTTATTTATTTTTACTGAACTGTACCATGAACTTGTCCTATTCAGTCACATAGCAAAAGATTAAGAAAAATACAACTTTTAAGCATGAGTGATTTATCTTCATTGTAGACAATATTTTCATAGTGTTATTTATTGAATATAAAATTATAATAATTAAAAATTTCAAGACAAACTTTGACAACAAAACAAACTTTGCTGTTATCTGTTCAAAACATCCGAAAACCATCATTTTAAGATCAGTTATATATATATCGCCCCATTAAAACACTCAACTTGATTTTTAAAGATATTTTGAAAGAATTAAGCGTTTATAGAGCACTTTGTGTATTGCTGTACACCCACATGAACTGTGTTCATGTTCATGTTAATTCACAGTACATAAACTAAAAGATACTAATTTACCTTTAAACAATATATGAATACTTTTTTTTTAGCTTAATATTAATTAACATTAATAAATGCTATTTAATTATTGTTCATGTTAACTAATATAGTTAATGTTAACAAATGAAACTGGATGGCAACATTTTATATATTGTGTGTATGTGTCTCTGTGTTGATTTTAAAGTGTAACCCTTTCAATTCAGTAAACTTAAAATCCAAACTAGCAGAGGGTTACTGTGAATGCATTTGCCAACTGTGCACCGTTTTCCTTATTGATTCTTAGTTATGTAGCGCTTAAGAGTGATGTCTTATAACAGGAGTCACCAGCAAAGCAATATCCACATACAAATTGTACAGATGGGTAACGATTTAAGCAGAAGTGGTGAATGTAATGCAAGCAATAATAACATTTTGTTATCATCATGAATTACATGTTCTTATCATCATCATCAGAATATAGGGAAAATGTTCACATTTGGTTCACAGTTGGCATTATCTGAAGTCCTTGCAGGGGATTAGGTTTATAGCAAACTCCTCCTAGACATTTAATGAAATCAACATTATATTTAGTCAGTCTGATCTAGAGGCCTTAGAGATGTTAAATTGTGAAGATCTTGAGTTTCAGTAAAGGGCGTGTCCGTGGCGGCCTGACAAAGTTTGTTGTTTTGCCATGGACATAGGTGTAATAACTCAGCCATAAAATGTCTGATCTGCCTCAAACTTCAGAGGTTTGGTAAGAGTCCTGGCCTGAAGACACCTAAAGGCCAATATTCAGATATTATCATAGCGCCACCTGTTGACACCAGGATATATCATATCTTTCACTAACTCAAACATACCAAGGTCAATCTGCACCAAACTTCATATGTTTGATAATAGTGCTGGCCTGAACACATCTACATGCCATTTATAGGCATAGCGCCACCAGCTGCCAATGGGAAGTTTGGCACATTTAAATGACTTATGACATATTTCTCATATATTTACTGTATTAAAAGCATACTGCCCACCGTTTGCTGTTTTCCTAAAGCCACCGGTCGGCGGTGAGCCCGGGTGCGAGGGCCCGTTCATCGCTGCTTGCAGCTTTAATTATTATTATTATTCTCAAAATTAATCGCATTTTTGAGGGCCTAAACATACCCGAAAACTCATGAAACTTTGCACACACATCAAACCTGGCGAAAATTTACGTCTGATATGGGATGCAGAAGTGGGTGTGGCAAAATGGCTCGACAGCGCCACCTTTAGACGTTCAGCGGTGTGCGCTTTCAGCTGTGATTCACGTACATGCACGGAAATAGGTACACACATGTAACACACCAATACCTACAAAAAAGCCTCTTGGAGCAAAATCCGGAACCCAACAGGAAGTCGGTTAATATTAATATTCTCAACAAAATTTGTGTCATTTTTGCCATTTTCAGGTGTCGTACTTGAACGAACTCCTCCTAGAGATTTATTCGGATCAACGCCAAATTTGCTGAGTCTAGTCTAAAGCCCTTTGTGACGTTAAATTGTGAAGATCTAGAGTTTTCATTGGAGGGCGTGTCCATGGCGGCCTCGCAAATTTCGATGTTTCGCCATGAAAAAGGAAGTTGCTATAACTCAGGCATACAATGTCCTATCTGTCCCAAACTTCACATGTGTGATAACACTCCTGACCTGATGACATCTACATGCCCATATTCAGTTTTACTCATAGCGCCACCTGCTGGAAACAGGAAGTGTCAGGCTGTACTCTGCAACAAACTCCTCTAAGAGATATAATCAGATCAACACCAAAATCGGTCAGTCTAATAAAAAGGCTTTAGCGATGTTAAATTGCGAAGATCTTGAGTTTTCGTTGAAGGGGGTGTCCGTGGCGGCCTGACAAATTTCGAGGTTTGCCATGGATATAAAACTTGTTATAACTCAGCCATAAAATGTCCGATTTGCCTCAAACTTCACATGTTCGATAAGAGTCCTGGCCTGAACCAATCTGAAGGCCAATATTCTATTATAATCACAGCGCCACCTGTTGGCAACAGGAAATGACTTGTAGCAAACTCCTACTAGAGATTTAATGATATCAACTTTATATTTGCTCAGTCTGATCTAGAGGCCTTAGAGATGTTAAATGGCGAAGATCTTGAGTTTTCGTTAAAGGGCGTGTATGTGGTGGCGTGACAAAGTTTGATGTTTCGCCATGTACATAGAAGTTGTTATAACTCAGCCATAAAATGTCCGATCTGCCTCAAACTTCACAGGTTTGGTAAGAGTCCTGGCCTGAAGATACCTAAAGGCCAATATTCAGATATTATCATAGCGCCACCTGTTGGCAGCAGGATATATCATATCTTTCACTAACTCAAACATACCAAGGTCAATCTGCACCAAACTTCATATGTTTGATGAAAGTGCCAGCCTGAACACATCTACATGCCAATAATCAGTTATAGGCATAGCGCCACCAGCCTGCAGCAGGAAATTTGGCACATTTAAGTGACTTTGACATATTTCTCCTATTTTTACTGTATTAAAAGCATACTGCCCACCATTAGCTGTGTTCCTAAAGCCACCGGTCGGCGGTGAGCCCGTGTGCGAGGGCCCGTTCATCGCTGCTTGCAGCTTTAATTATTATTATTATTCTTCTTCTTCTCCAAAGTGAATCGCATTTTAGAGGACCTAAACATTCCCGAAAACTCACAAAACTTTGCACACACATCAAACCTGGCGAAAATTTACGTCTGATTTGGGTTTCAGAAGTGGGTGTGGCAAAATGGCTCGACAGCGCCACCTTTAGACGTTCAGCGGTGTGCGCTTTCAGCTGTGATTCACGTACATGCACCGAAATCGGTACACACGTGTAACTCACCAATACCTACAAAAAAGCCTCTTGGAACAAAATCCGGAACCCAACAGGAAGTCGGTTAATATTAATATTCTCAGCAAAATTTGTGTCATTTTTGCCTTTTTCAGGTGTCGTACTTGAACGAACTCCTCCTACAGATTTATTCAGATCAACGCCAAATTTGCAGAGTCTAGTCTAAAGCCCTTTGTGACGTTAAATTGTGAATATCTAGAGTTTTCATCGGAGGGCGTGTCCGTGGCGGCCTCGCAAATTTTGATGTTTCGCCATGAAAAAGGAAGTTGCTATAACTTAGGCATAAAATGTCCGATCTGTCCCAAACTTCACATGTGTGATAACACTCCTGACCTGAAGACATCTACATGCCCATATTCAGTTATAGTCATAGCGCCACCTGCAGGCAACAGGAAGTGTCATGCTGTACTCTACAACAAACTCCTTCTAGAGATTTATACAGATCAACACCAAAATCGGTCAGTCTAATATAAAGGCCTTAGCGATGTTAAATTGTGAAGATCTTGAGTTTTCGGTAAAGGGCGTGTCCGTGGCGGCCTGACAAATTTCGAGGTCTCGCCATGGATGTAAAACTTGTAATAACTCAGCCATAAAATGTCCGATTTGCCTCAAACTTCAAATATTCGATAAGAGTCCTGGCCTGAACACATCTGAAGGCCTATATTCTATTATAATCATAGCGCCACCTGTTGGCAACAGGAAATGACTTGTATCAAACTCCTCCTAGAGATTTAATGATATCAACATTATATTTGGTCATACTGATCTAGAGGACTTAGGAGATGTTAAATTGCAAAGATCTTGAGTTTTCGTTAAAGGGCGTGTCCGTGGCGGCGTCACAAAGTTTGATGTTTCGCCATGTACATAGAAGTTGTTATAACTCAGCCATAAAATGTCCGATCTGCCTCAAACTTCACAGATTTTGTAAGAGTCCTGGCCTGAAGACACCTAAAGGCCAATATTCAGATATTATCATAGCGCCACCTGTTGGCAGCAGGATATATCATATCTTTCACTAACTCAAACATACCAAGGTCAATCTGCACCAAACTTCATATGTTTGATGAAAGTGCCAGCCTGAACACATCTACATGCCAATAGTCAGTTATAGGCATAGCGCCACCAGCTGGCAGCAGGAAATTTGGCACATTTAAGTGACTTTGACATAATTTTTCCTATTTTTACCGGATTAAATGCATACTCCCCACCATTAGCTGTGTTCCAAAAGCCACCGGTCGGCGGTGAGCCCGTGTGCGAGGGCCCGTTCATCGCTGCTTGCAGCTTTAATTAGGGCCCGAGCCCAAAAGGGCGAAGGCCCTATTGTTTTTCTAAGGATTATTATTATTATTATTATTTCATCAATGTTTTGGGTCATTTCGGGGCCCTTAACATACACGAAAACTCTTGAGACTTTGCACACACATTGGAACCTGCGGCCATCAGGGCCGGACAAACTTTGACATGGGGGGGTCACCTGGGGGGGGCGTGGCACAGCGTTAAAAAATTTTACTTTTGAGGGACTCTGGAGCACACATCGGTTGACCTACATTTATCAAAATTCATACACATATAGACCTCATCGGGCCGAACAACTTTCATGCTCAAAGTCAGTGCTTCGCCCAACAGGAAGTCAGCTATTCAGGGATGTCTAAAAAGCGCATGCAATGGAATTTGAAATACTCCTCCTAAGCCTTTCCACCGATTGCCACCAAACTCGGTCAGCATGACCTCAAGACATTGGGGACGCAAAATTGCCAGGGGATTTTTGATATCTCGAACGGTTTGGCCGTGGCGGTGCGACAAAGTTATGGCGAGAAATGAGAAACAGGAAGTGTCTAATAACTTTAACACACTTTGTCTGATTTTGACCAAACTTCAGCAGTTTGTTCAGCTTATGATGCCGATCACAGAGATGTGACTATTAGGAGTCAAAGTTATAGCGCCACCAACTGGCAGCACAAAGCGCAACATTTTCTAAATGCTTTTAAATCAACCTCTTAATTTTACTCAATTTGCTTCAAACTTCATCTCAATAATGTTGAAACATGGCCAATGAGAATCTGTGAATTGCATTATTGATAACTTTTATCATGTTGCCATGGCAACGTGTCAAACTTTAACTTTAGCTTTTTGTGTTTTGGAGCCACTTAAAATACTCAGAATTTCATGAAACTTCACACACACATCTGTATTAATGCTATTTAGACACTGATAAAATCCCATAAATGGGCGTGGAGCAGGCGCTCCATAGCGCCACCTTTTGACAAAAGTTGGGGGTTTAGTTTGTCCTACAGTCACCAAACTCAGTACATATATTGATCTCATCAAGCCAGAAACATTTCTAATTTACACCCATTAGCTACGATCGACAGGAAGTCGGCTATTTTGATTTGAATGTGGATATTTGGAAAAATCAGGCTGTGGAATTTTATATACTTCTCTCGGGAAAACCAACCAATTCACACCAAACTTTTTTGACATGATGCCAACATTCTGAAGATGCTAAATTGCGAGCAGATTTAGGATATCTTGAACGGTGTTGATGTGGTAATTGATTGAAATCTGAGTAAAAAAAGATAGCCGTAATTTTATTATATCTTTAAAGTGCACCATCCAAAGTCTTTGAAACTTTTTTCATACAGACTACTAGTCATTCTGATCAGACACCGTTCATTTCATAATTATACGAAGATCTATGAATTAATGAAAATTAAAAAACAAATCTGATCCCTCTCTGCTCTGCACTTATGTGTGTGCGTGGTAAGTGGGTGTGTGTTTTTTGAGGGTTAGGGTGAGAGTGGGGAGGGGGGATGGGTGGAAAGAGAGAGTCAGAGAGGAGGAGATAGAAGGGAATATTTAAACTCTTGGTTGTTTATTCATTAGGATGTGAATTAGGGTTGGGTATTGTGACCAATTTGGCAATTCGACAACAACTTTTATTTTAAATGAATACTGTAACAAGAAGTCATAAATATGTGCATCCAATGTACACCATGTAAACAAACTGCAAAATGCACATTACTGTAAAAAAAAAAAAAAAAATACTAAATGTGCAACAGTGAAATCTATTAAGAAATTCAAACATGTTTAAGAAATAAAACATTTTTCTGAATTCAAATCAGGCCCATCATAAAGCCCTTGTCTGCATATACAAAACATTCTAACTGTCCATAAAACTAACAGTTCTTAACTACAGCCTAATCATTTTTGATCACCAGATTTTTTTTGCAAAAAAATTTACACCCATTAGCTACGACCAACAGGAAGTCAGCTATTTTGATTTGAATGTGGATTTTTGGAAAAATATAGCTGTGAATAAATTCATATCACTCATAGCAGAATCAGACAGTGCACACCAAACTTTGTCAACATGATGCCAAGATACTAAGGATGTTAAATTGTGAACGGCTTTGGGATATCTTGAACGGTGTTGATGTGATGATTTATGAAAGTAACAGTAAAAAAGATGGAGAGTTATTTCCATATATCTTTAAATTGCATTATTCTAACTCATCAAAACTTTTTACATATAAAGAACAAGAAATTCTTAGGAAATACGTGTAGTTTCAAAATGTTATCATGCTCAGAGGCCCCAAAAACATTAAAAGTGTCATATAAATTTGTCAGATTAAAGCTCTAGTACCAGGGATGAACACTAGAGGTCCTCATAAGATAAGGATTCGTTTGAATTATAATGCTATTTAGCTCATTCTCAGTGTATAAGAATGAAAAGAATCCATAGAATCAGTTGATATATACTGTACTTTTACATAATTATTTTGTATAGGTGCTTAAAGAGCATTAAAATCTTTTTTTTAATCTTTTAAGGAAAAATTATGATTTATATACATATACACAATCTCACTGATAGAATAAAAAATCTTATAAGTATGACACTATACTGCTCAGTTCACTTAATTAGAATGAGAAACAAATACAACAACTAAGTTAATATGTATTTATTTTTAATATATTTGTTTATAATTATTTCACAGATGCTTATAGATCATTAAAATAATATTTAAAAATGGTTGTAGATCATAAAACATGGTAACTATTTAAAATAGGGTCTCTTTTGTTAACAATGGTTAATGAACTAACAAACACGAAGAAACAACAAACAATATATTTGTACTCAATTTTCTTCAAACTTCATCAGAATGATGTAAAAACACGGCTGATGAGAGTCTGTAAAGGCGTCCCTGATGCATCACATGCTGTTGCCATGGCAAATAAATAAAAATAAAAAATTCAAATATTTGTTTCCTGTGTTTTTGAGGCAAATGGCGTGCCTACAATTTCATTTTCCATTTTCAATTTTCAATTATTTATTATATATTTAAAGTGCAGCATCCTAACTCTTTGAAACTTTTATCATACAAATTATGATAAAACTATTCATTCTGATCAAACACAGTTCATTTCATAATCATACAAAATTCCACGATTGAAAGAAAATTAAAAAACATATCTGATCTCACTCTGCTCTGCACTCTATGTGTGTGTTTGTGTGGTAAGTGGCTGAGTGTAAGGAGGGGGGATGGGTGGCAAGAGAAAGAGTCAGACAGGAGGAGAGACAGTTAGGGTTAGTCCAAAGGGTTACTGTGAATGCATGTGCCAACTGGGCACCGTTTTCCTGATGCTATCGGGATGGCGACTGCCAGACGGCGAGGGCCCGGTCAACGCTGCTTGCAGCTTTAATTATTAGGGCCCGAGCCCAAAAGGGCGAAGGCCCTATTGTTCTTCTAAGGATTCTTATTTGTTTTTTTTTTTTTTTTTTTATTTTTATTTTTTTTCAACCGTTGGGGCACTTTTGGGGGCCTTAACATACTCAAAAACTCTTGAAAATTTGCACACACGTCGGAATCTGCCGTCGTCCGGACGCCACAGAGGCTGGGACCCGGGCGTGGTTCAGGGCCTCTACAGCGCCCCCTGGAACACAGTTTGAAAACTTGATGTACTGCGCACACATACTTGCGCGTATTGATATGAAACTCGGTACACATATAGAACTCATCGAGCTGAACAACTTTTGTACTCTATGTCATGGGCTCCACGCAACAGGAAGTGAGATATTTAGGGCTGTTTAAAAAGCGCATGCTCTGGAATTTAACGTACTCCTCCCAGGAATTCCATGGGATTGTCACCAAACTCGGTCAGCATGATCTCAAGACATTGGGGACGCTAAATTGCGAGGAGATTTTTGATATCTCGAACGGTTTGGCCGTGGCAAGGCGACAAAGTTATGGCGAGAAATGAGAAACAGGAAGTGTCTAATAACTGTTGCACACATTGCCTGATTCTGATGGAACTTCACCAGTTTGTTCCTTGTATGATGCCGATTCCATAAATGTGAATATTATGAGTCAAAGTTATAGCGCCACCAACTGGCAGCAGGAAACGTGTCATTTTCAAAATGCTTTGAAATCAGCCTCTTAATTGTACTCGATTTTCTTTAAACTTCATCAAAATCATGTCAAAACACGGCCGATAAAGAATATGTAAAGGGGTCGATGATAAATCAAATGCTGTTGCCATGGCAACGTGTCAAACTTTAAAATTACATTCCTGTCTTTTTGAGGCAGATAACATGCTTAGAATTCCATGAAACTCAACACACACATAAATATTAATGATAGTTAGACACTGGCAAAAGGTCATAAATGGGCGTGGAGCAGGCACTCTATAGCGCCATCTTTTGACAAAAGTTGGGGGGTTAGTTTTTCCTACAGTCACCAAACTCTGTACTTATATTGCTCTCATCAATCTGGACAACTTTCTAAATCAAACTCATTAGCTAAGACCAACAGAAAGCCGGCTATTTTGATTTGAAGGTGGATTTTTTGAAAAATCAGGCTGTAAACAAATTCACACTACTCCTAAGAACAAGCAGCTGTTCACACCAAACTTTTTTAACATGAAGAGAAGATTCTGAAGATGTTAAATTGCGAGCGGATTTTGGATATCTCGAACGGTGTTGACGTGGTGTTTTTTTAAAGATGTAGTAAAAAACATAACCCTAATTTTTTATATCTTTAAAGTGCAGCATCCAAACTCTTTAAAACTTTTTTCACACAGAGATCTAATCATTCTGAGCAAGTGCTGGAAATAAAAAATGTATACAAGCTTCTATGAATTAAAGAAAATTTAAAAAATAACTCAGAAACCTGCTGTCACTCTGGTGAATGTCTCTACAGTATGTGTGTGCGTTCAGTCAGGCACAGAGAAGCTCATTATTGCAGGGGGGAGGGGTGAGAGGCAGAGAGGGTGACAGAGTAGAGAGCCATCCTACAGACCATCTTTGAACAAAAAATGCACATATGTATTGTAATTACATAAATATGTCTGATCATTGAGAGTCTGATATTTTGAGAAAATATAAAGGGTCACTAAGTCTTTCATTGTTCGTATTTTGCAGCTGTTGTTTTTTATTTATTTTTTACTTAACTGTACCATGAACTTGTCCTATTCAGTCACATAGCAAAAGATAAAAAAAAAATACAACTTTTTAGCATGATCAATTTATCTTCATTGATAGACAATATTTACATAGTGTTATTTATTGAATATAAAATAACAATAATAAAAAATTAAGACAAACTTTGACAACAAAACAAACGTTACTGTTATCTCTTCAAAACATCTGAAAACCATAATTTTAAGATCAGTTATATATATATATATCACCCCGTTAAAATACTCAACTTGATTTTTAAGGATATTTTGAAAGAATGAAGCGTTTATAGAGCACTTTATTGTGTATTGCTGTACACCCACATGAACTGTGTTCATGTTCATGTTAATACACAGTACATAAACTTTATATGAATACTTCTTTTAGCTTAATATTAATTAACATTAATAAATGCTGTTTATTTATTGGTCATGTTAACTAATATAGTTAATTTTAACAAATGAAACTGGATGGCAACATTTTATATTTTGTGTGTATGTGTCTGTGAGTTGATTTTAAAGTCTAACCCTTTCAATTCTGTAAACTTAAAATCCAAACTAGCAGAGAGTTACTGTGAATGCATGTGCCAACTGGGCACCGTTTTCCTTATTGATTCTTAGTTATGTAGCACTTAAGAGTGATGCCTTGTAACAGGAGGAGTCACCAGCAAAGCAATATCCACACAAAAATTGTACAGATAGGTAACAATGACATTTAAGCAGAAGTGGTGGACGCAAAGCAAGCAATAATAACATTTTGTTATCATCATGAATCATGTTCTTATCATCATCATCAGAGTATAGGGAAAATTTTGCATATTGGTTCACAGTTGGCATTATCTGAAGTCCTTGCATTGATTGCATTTAATTAAATTATATTTGGTCATTTGATCTTGAGGCCTTAGAGACGTTAAATTGTGAGGATCTTGAGTTTTCATTGAGTTGTTATAACTTAGCCATAAAATGTCTGATCTGCCACAAAATTCACAGGTTTGGTAAGAGTCCTGGCCTGAAGACATCTAAAGGCCAATATTCAGATATTACCATAGCGCCACCTGTTGGCAGCAGGATATATCATATCTTTCACTAACTCAAACATACCAAGGTCAATCTGCACCAAACTTCATATGTTTGATAATAGTGCTGGCCTGAACACATCTACATGCCAATAATCAGTTACAGGCATAGCGCCACCATCTGGCAGCGGCAAGTTTGGCACATTTAAATGACTTACGACATATTTTTTTCTATATTTACTGTTTTAAAAGCATACTGCCCACCGTTTGCTGATTTCCTGAAGCCACCGGTCGGCGGTGAGCCCAGGTGCGAGGGCCCGTTCATCGCTGCTCGCAGCTTTAATTTTTTTTTTTTTTTTTATTTTTTTTCAACCGTTGGGGCACTTTTGGGGGCCTTAACATACTCAAAAACTCTTGAAAATTTGCACACACGTCGGAATCTGCCGTCGTCCGGACGCCACAGAGGCTGGGACCCGGGCGTGGTTCAGGGCCTCTACAGCGCCCCCTGGAACACAGTTTGAAAACTTGATGTACTGCGCACACATACTTGCGCGTATTGATATGAAACTCGGTACACATATAGAACTCATCGAGCTGAACAACTTTTGTACTCTATGTCATGGGCTCCACGCAACAGGAAGTGAGATATTTAGGGCTGTTTAAAAAGCGCATGCTCTGGAATTTAACGTACTCCTCCCAGGAATTCCATGGGATTGTCACCAAACTCGGTCAGCATGATCTCAAGACATTGGGGACGCTAAATTGCGAGGAGATTTTTGATATCTCGAACGGTTTGGCCGTGGCAAGGCGACAAAGTTATGGCGAGAAATGAGAAACAGGAAGTGTCTAATAACTGTTGCACACATTGCCTGATTCTGATGGAACTTCACCAGTTTGTTCCTTGTATGATGCCGATTCCATAAATGTGACTATTATGAGTCAAAGTTATAGCGCCACCAACTGGCAGCAGGAAACGTGTCATTTTCAAAATGCTTTGAAATCAGCCTCTTAATTTTACTTGATTTTCTTCAAACTTCATCAAAATAATGTCAAAACACGGCCGATGAGAATATGTAAAGGGGTTGATGATAAATCAAATACCGTTGCCATGGCAACGTGTCAAACTTTAAAATTTGATTCCTGTCTTTTCGAGGCAGATAACATGCTTAGAATTTCATGAAACTCAACACACGCATCAATATTAATAATAGTTAGACACTGGCAAAAGGTCATAAATGGGCGTGGAGCAGGCACTCTCTAGCGCCATCTTTTGACAAAAGTTGGGGGGTTAGTTTTTCCTACAGTCACAAAACTCTGTACATATATTGTTCTCATCAATCTGGACAACTTTCTAAATCAAACTCATTAGCTAAGACCAACAGGAAGCCGGCTATTTTGATTTGAATGTGGATTTTTGGAAAAATCAGGCTGTAAACAAATTCACACTCCTTCTAAGAAAAATAAGGTATTCACACCAAACTTTTTTAACATGAAGAGAAGATTCTGAAGATGTTAAATTGCGAGCGGATTTGGGATATCTTGAACGGTGTTGACGTGGTGATTTTTTAAAGATGTAGTAAAAAACATAACCGTAATTTTTTAATATCTTTAAAGTGCAGCATCCAAACTCTTTAAAACTTTTTTCACACAGAGATCTTATCATTCTGAGCAAGTGGTGTAAATATCAATTTTATACAAGCTTCTATGAATTAAAGAAAATTAAAAAAAGACATTAGAAACCTGCTGTCACTCTGCCTGTGCCTGTCTGTGTTCAGTCACCATTGAGTCACTGAAGAGTGACTGAAGGGGGGAGGGGTGTAAGGGAGAGAGACCAGTGGAACATGCTGTTTTGCTTAAGACCATCTTTGAGGAAGATGCACATTGCTGTAGCGTAATCGACATAAATATGTCTGATATTTTGAGAAAATATAAAGGGTCATTAAATCTTTCATTGTTTGTATTTTGCAGTTGTTGTTTTTTATTTATTTTTACTGAACTGTACCATGAACTTGTCCTATTCAGTCACATAGCAAAAGATTAAGAAAAATACAACTTTTAAGCATGAGTGATTTATCTTCATTGTAGACAATATTTTCATAGTGTTATTTATTGAATATAAAATTATAATAATTAAAAATTTCAAGACAAACTTTGACAACAAAACAAACTTTGCTGTTATCTGTTCAAAACATCCGAAAACCATCATTTGAAGATCAGTTATATATATATCGCCCCATTAAAACACTCAACTTGATTTTTAAAGATATTTTGAAAGAATTAAGCGTTTATAGAGCACTTTATTGTGTATTGCTGTACACCCACATGAACTGTGTTCATGTTCATGTTAATTCACAGTACATAAACTAAAAGATACTAATTTACCTTTAAACAATATATGAATACTTTTTTTTTTAGCTTAATATTAATTAACATTAATAAATGCTATTTAATTATTGTTCATGTTAACTAATATAGTTAATGTTAACAAATGAAACTGGATGGCAACATTTTATATATTGTGTGTATGTGTCTCTGTGTTGATTTTAAAGTGTAACCCTTTCAATTCAGTAAACTTAAAATCCAAACTAGCAGAGGGTTACTGTGAATGCATTTGCCAACTGTGCACCGTTTTCCTAATTGATTCTTAGTTATGTAGCGCTTAAGAGTGATGTCTTATAACAGGAGTCACCAGCAAAGCAATATCCACATTCAAATTGTACAGATAGGTAACGATTTAAGCAGAAGTGGTGAATGTAATGCAAGCAATAATAACATTTTGTTATCATCATGAATTACATGTTCTTATCATCATCAGAATATAGGGAAAATGTTCACATTTGGTTCACAGTTGGCATTATCTGAAGTCCTTGCAGGGGATTAGGTTTATAGCAAACTCCTCCTAGACATTTAATGAAATCAACATTATATTTGGTCAGTCTGATCTAGAGGCCTTAGAGATGTTAAATTGTGAAGATCTTGAGTTTTCGTTATAGGGCGTGTCCGTGGCGGCCTGACAAAGTTTGATGTTTCGCCATGGACATAGGTGTAATAACTCAGCCATAAAATGTCTGATCTGCCTCAAACTTCACAGGTTTGGTAAGAGTCCTGGCCTGAAGACACCTAAAGGCCAATTTTCAGATATTATCATAGCGCCACCTGTTGACACCAGGATATATCATATCTTTCACTAACTCAAACATACCAAGGTCAATCTGCACCAAACTTCATATGTTTGATAATAGTGCTGGCCTGAACACATCTACATGCCAATAATCATTTATAGGCATAGCGCCACCAGCTGCCAATGGGAAGTTTGGCACATTTAAATGACTTATGACATATTTCTCATATATTTACTGTATTAAAAGCATACTGCCCACCGTTTGCTGTTTTCCTAAAGCAACCGGTCGGCGGTGAGCCCGGGTGCGAGGGCCCGTTCATCGCTGCTTGCAGCTTTAATTATTTTTTTTTTTTTATTTTTTTTTTTTCTTTTTTTCAACCTTCCGGGCACTTTTGGGGGCCTTAACATACTCAAAAACTCTTGAAAATTTGCACACACGTCGGAATCTGCGGCCATCAGGACGCCAAAGAGGCTGGGACCCGGGCGTGGTTCAGGGCCTCTACAGCGCCCCCTGGAACACAGTTTGAAAACTTGATGTACTGCGCACACATACTTGCATGTATTGATATGAAACTCGGTACACATATAGATCTCACTGAGCCAAACAACTTTTGTACTCTATGTCATAGGCTCCACCTGACAGGAAGTGAGATATTTAGGGCTGTTTAAAAAGCGCATGCTCTGGAATTTAACGTACTCCTCCCAGGAATTCCATGGGATTGTCACCAAACTCGGTCAGCATGATCTCAAGACATTGGGGACGCTAAATTGCGAGGAGATTTTTGATATCTCGAACGGTTTGGCCGTGGCAAGGCGACAAAGTTATGGCGAGAAATGAGAAACAGGAAGTGTCTAATAACTGTTGACCACATTGCCTGATTCTGATGAAACTTCACCAGTTTGTTCGTTGTATGATGCCGATTCCATAAATGTGACTATTATGAGTCAAAGTTATAGTGCCACCAACTGGCAGCAGGAAGCGTGTCATTTTCAAAATGCTTTGATATCAGCCTCTTAATTTTACTCGATTTTCTTTAAACTTCATCAAAATCATGTCAAAACACGGCCGATAAGAATATGTAAAGGGGTCGATGATAAATCAAATGCTGTTGCCATGGCAACATGTCAAACTTAAAAATTAGATTCCTGTCTTTTCGAGGCAGTTAACATGCTTAGAATTTCATGAAACTCAACACACACATCAATATTTATGATAGTTAGACACTGGCAAAAGGTCATAAATGGGCGTGGAGCAGGCACTCTATAGCGCCATCTTTTGACAAAAGTTGGGGGGTTAGTTTTTCCTACAGTCACTAAACTCTGTACATATATTAATCTCATCAATTTGGACAACTTTCTAAATCAAACTCATTAGCTGAGACCAACAGGAAGCCGGCTATTTTGATTTGAATGTGGATTTTTGGAAAAATCAGGCTGTAAACAAATGCACACTACTTCTAAGAACAACCAGCTGTTCACACCAAACTTTTTTAACATGAAGAGAATATTCTGAAGATGTTAAATTGCGAGCGGATTTTGGATATCTTGAACGGTGTGGACGTGGTGATTTTTTTAAAGATATAGTAAAAAATATTTTTATATCTTTAAAGTGCAGCATCCAAACTCTTTAAAACTTTTTTCACACAGAGATCTAATCATTCTGAGCAAGTGCTGGAAATAAAAAATGTATACAAGCTTCTATGAATTAAAGAAAATTTAAAAAAGAACTCAGAAACCTGCTGTCACTCTGGTGAATGTCTCTACAGTATGTGTGTGCGTTCAGTCAGGCACAGAGAAGCTCATTATTGCAGGGGGGAGGGGTGAGAGGCAGAGAGGGTGACAGAGTAGAGAGCCATCCTACAGACCATCTTTGAACAAAATGCACATACTGTATGTAGTGTAATTACATAAATATGTCTGATCTTTGAGAGTCTGATATTTTGAGAAAATATAAAGGGTCACTAAGTCTTTCATTGTTCATTTTTTGCAGTTGTTGTTTTTTATTTATTTTTTACTTAACTGTACCATGAACTTGTCCTATTCAGTCACATAGCAAAAGATTTTAAAAAATACAACTTTTTAGCATGATCAATTTATCTTCATTGATAGACAATATTTACATAGTGTTATTTATTGAATATAAAATCATAATAATAAAAAATTAAGACAAACTTTGACAACAAAACAAACGTTACTGTTATCTCTTCAAAACATCTGAAAACCATAATTTTAAGATCAGTTATATATATGTATCACCCCGTTAAAATACTCAACTTGATTTTTAAAGATATTTTGAAAGAATGAAGCGTTTATAGAGCACTTTATTGTGTATTGCTGTACACCCACATGAACTGTGTTCATGTTCATGTTAATTCACAGTACATAAACTTTATATGAATACTTTTTTTAGCTTAATATTAATTAACATTAATAAATGCTATTTATTTATTGGTCATGTTAACTGATATAGTTAATTTTAACAAATGAAACTGGATGGCAACATTTTATATTTTGTGTGTATGTGTCTGTGTGTTGATTTTAAAGTGTAACCCTTTCAATTCTGTAAACTTAAAATCCAAACTAGCAGATGGTTACTGTGAATGCATGTGCCAACTGGGCACCGTCTTCCTTATTGATTCTTAGTTATGACAACAATTGATTTTATACAAAAATATATTATACAAAAATTGTACAGATAGGTAACAATGACATTTAAGCAGAAGTGGTGGATATAAAGGAAGCAATAATAACATTTTGCTATCATCATGAATTACATGTTCTTATTTGTAGCATACTGGTTCACAGTTGGCATCTATCTGAAGTCCTTGCATTGATTGCATTTAATTAAATCAACATTATATTTGGTCAGTCTGATCTTGAGGCCTTAGAGATGTTAAATTGTGAAGATCTTGAGTTTTCATTAAAGGGCATGTCCGTGGTGGCCTGACAAAGTTTGATGTTTCTGCATAGACATAGAAGTGGTTATAACTTAGCCTGAAAATGTCTGATCTGCCACAAAATTCACAGGTTTGGTAAGAGTCCTGGCCTGAAGACACCTAAAGACCAATATTCAGATATTATCATAGCGCCACCTGTTGGCAGCAGGATATCTCATATATTTCACTAACTCAAACACACCAAGGTCAATCTGCACCAAACTTCATATGTTTGATAATAGTGCTGGCCTGAACACATCTACATGTCAATAATCAGTTATAGGCATAGCGCCACCAGCTGGCAGCAGCAATTTTGGCACATTTAAATGACTTATGACATATTTTTTCTATATTTACTGTATTAAAAGCATACTGCCCACCGATTGCTGTTTTCCTGAAGCCACCGGTCGGCGGTGAGCCCGGGTGCGAGGGCCCGTTCATCGCTGCTCGCAGCTTTAATTAGGGCCCGAGCCCAAAAGGGCGAAGGCCCTATTGTTCTTCTAAGGGTTATTATTTTTTTTTTTTTTTTTTTTTTTTTTTTTTTTCTTTTTTTCAACCTTCCGGGCACTTTTGGGGGCCTTAACATACTCAAAAACTCTTGAAAATTTGCACACACGTCGGAATCTGCGGCCATCAGGACGCCAAAGAGGCTGGGACCCGGGCGTGGTTCAGGGCCTCTACAGTGCCCCCTGGAACACAGTTTGAAATCTTGATGTACTGCGCACACATACTTGCATGTATTGATATGAAACTCGGTATACATATAGATCTCACTGAGCCAAACAACTTTTGTACTCTATGTCATAGGCTCCACCTGACAGGAAGTGAGATATTTAGGGCTGTTTAAAAAGCGCATGCTCTGGAATTTAACGTACTCCTCCCAGGAATTCCATGGGATTGTCACCAAACTCGGTCAGCATGATCTCAAGACATTGGGGACGCTAAATTGCGAGGAGATTTTTGATATCTCGAACGGTTTGGCCGTGGCAAGGCGACAAAGTTATGGCGAGAAATGAGAAACAGGAAGTGTCTAATAACTGTTGACCACATTGCCTGATTCTGATGAAACTTCACCAGTTTGTTCGTTGTATGATGCCGATTCCATAAATGTGACTATTATGAGTCAAAGTTATAGCGCCACCAACTGGCAGCAGGAAGTGTGTCATTTTCAAAATGCTTTGAAATCAGCCTCTTAATTTTACTCGATTTTCTTTAAACTTCATCAAAATCATGTCAAAACACGGCCGATAAGAATATGTAAAGGGGTCGATGATAAATCAAATGCTGTTGCCATGGCAACATGTCAAACTTTAAAATTAGATTCCTGTCTTTTCGAGGCAGTTAACATGCTTAGAATTTCATGAAACTCAACACACACATCAATATTTATGATAGTTAGACACTGGCAAAAGGTCATAAATGGGCGTGGAGCAGGCACTCTATAGCGCCATCTTTTGACAAAAGTTGGGGGGTTAGTTTTTCCTACAGTCACTAAACTCTGTACATATATTAATCTCATCAATTTGGACAACTTTCTAAATCAAACTCATTAGCTGAGACCAACAGGAAGCCGGCTATTTTGATTTGAATGTGGATTTTTGGAAAAATCAGGCTGTAAACAAATGCACACTACTTCTAAGAACAACCAGCTGTTCACACCAAACTTTTTTAACATGAAGAGAAGATTCTGAAGATGTTAAATTGCGACCGGATTTTGGATATCTTGAACGGTGTGGACGTGGTGATTTTTTAAAGATATAGTAAAAAATATGTTTATATCTTTAAAGTGCAGCATCCAAACTCTTTAAAACTTTTTTCACACAGAGATCTAATCATTCTGAGCAAGTGCTGGAAATAAAAAATGTATACAAGCTTCTATGAATTAAAGAAAATTTAAAAAAGAACTCAGAAACCTGCTGTCACTCTGGTGAATGTCTCTACAGTATGTGTGTGCGTTCAGTCAGGCACAGAGAAGCTCATTATTGCAGGGGGGAGGGGTGAGAGGCAGAGAGGGTGACAGAGTAGAGAGCCATCCTACAGACCATCTTTGAACAAAATGCACATACTGTATGTAGTGTAATTACATAAATATGTCTGATCTTTGAGAGTCTGATATTTTGAGAAAATATAAAGGGTCACTAAGTCTTTCATTGTTCATTTTTTGCAGTTGTTGTTTTTTTATTTATTTTTTACTTAACTGTACCATGAACTTGTCCTATTCAGTCACATAGCAAAAGATTTTAAAAAATACAACTTTTTAGCATGATCAATTTATCTTCATTGATAGACAATATTTACATAGTGTTATTTATTGAATATAAAATCATAATAATAAAAAATTAAGACAAACTTTGACAACAAAACAAACGTTACTGTTATCTCTTCAAAACATCTGAAAACCATAATTTTAAGATCAGTTATATATATGTATCACCCCGTTAAAATACTCAACTTGATTTTTAAAGATATTTTGAAAGAATGAAGCGTTTATAGAGCACTTTATTGTGTATTGCTGTACACCCACATGAACTGTGTTCATGTTCATGTTAATTCACAGTACATAAACTTTATATGAATACTTTGTTTAGCTTAATATTAATTAACATTAATAAATGCTATTTATTTATTGGTCATGTTAACTGATATAGTTAATTTTAACAAATGAAACTGGATGGCAACATTTTATATTTTGTGTGTATGTGTCTGTGTGTTGATTTTAAAGTGTAACCCTTTCAATTCTGTAAACTTAAAATCCAAACTAGCAGATGGTTACTGTGAATGCATGTGCCAACTGGGCACCGTCTTCCTTATTGATTCTTAGTTATGACAACAATTGATTTTATACAAAAATATATTATACAAAAATTGTACAGATAGGTAACAATGACATTTAAGCAGAAGTGGTGGATATAAAGGAAGCAATAATAACATTTTGCTATCATCATGAATTACATGTTCTTATTTGTAGCATACTGGTTCACAGTTGGCATTTATCTGAAGTCCTTGCATTGATTGCATTTAATTAAATCAACATTATATTTGGTCAGTCTGATCTTGAGGCCTTAGAGATGTTAAATTGTGAAGATCTTGAGTTTTCATTAAAGGGCATGTCCGTGGTGGCCTGACAAAGTTTGATGTTTCTGCATAGACATAGAAGTGGTTATAACTTAGCCTGAAAATGTCTGATCTGCCACAAAATTCACAGGTTTGGTAAGAGTCCTGGCCTGAAGACACCTAAAGACCAATATTCAGATATTATCATAGCGCCACCTGTTGGCAGCAGGATATCTCATATATTTCACTAACTCAAACACACCAAGGTCAATCTGCACCAAACTTCATATGTTTGATAATAGTGCTGGCCTGAACACATCTACATGTCAATAATCAGTTATAGGCATAGCGCCACCAGCTGGCAGCAGCAATTTTGGCACATTTAAATGACTTATGACATATTTTTTCTATATTTACTGTATTAAAAGCATACTGCCCACCGATTGCTGTTTTCCTGAAGCCACCGGTCGGCGGTGAGCCCGGGTGCGAGGGCCCGTTCATCGCTGCTCGCAGCTTTAATTTTTTTTTTTTTTTTTTTTTTTTTAAACCTTCTGGGCACTTTTGGGGGCCTTAACATACTCAAAAACTCTTGAAAATTTGCACACACGTCGGAATCTGCGGCCATCAGGACGCTACAGAGGCTGGGACCCGGGCGTTGTTCAGGGCCTCTACAGCGCCCCCTGGAACACAGTTTGAAAACTTGATGTACTGCGCACACATACTTGCACGTATTGATATGAAACTCGGTACACATATAGATCTCACTGAGCCAAACAACTTTTGTACTCTATGTCATGGGCTGAACGCAACAGGAAGTGAGATATTTAGGGCTGTTTAAAAAGCGCATGCTCTGGAATTTAACGTACTCCTCCCAGGGTTTCCATAGGATTGTCACCAAACTCGGTCAGCATGATCTCAAGACATTGGGGACGCTAAATTGCGAGGGGATTTTTGATATCTCGAACGGTTTGGCCGTGGCAAGGCGACAAAGTTATGGCGAGAAATGAGAAACAGGAAGTGTCTAATTACTGTTGCACACATTGCTTGATTCTTATGAAACTTCACCAGTTTGTTCGTTGTAAGATGCCGATTCCATAAATGTGACTATTATGAGTCAAAGTTATAGCGCCACCAACTGGCAGCAGGAAGCGTGTCATTTTCAAAATCCTTTGAAATCAGCCTCTTAATTTTACTTGATTTTCTTCAAACTTCATCAAAATAATGTCAAAACACGGCCGATGAGAATATGTAAAGGGGTCGATGATAAATCAAATGCTGTTGCCATGGCAACGTGTCAAACTTTAAAATTTGATTCCTGTCTTTTCGAGGTAGATAACATGCTTAGAATTTCATGAAACTCAACGCACACGTCAATATTAATGATAGTTAGACACTGGCAAAAGGTCATAAATGGGCGTGGAGCAGGCACTCTATAGCGCCATCTTTTGACAAAAGTTGGGGGGTTAGTTTTTCCTACAGTCACCAAACTCTGTACATATATTGTTCTCATCAATCTGGACAACTTTCTAAATCAAACTCATTAGCTAAGACCAACAGGAAGCCGGCTATTTTGATTTGAATGTGGATTTTTGGAAAAATCAGGCTGTAAACAAATTCACACTCCTTCTAAGAAAAATAAGGTATTCACACCAAACTTTTTTAACATGAAGAGAAGATTCTGAAGATGTTAAATTGCGAGCGAATTTGGGATATCTTGAACGGTGTTGACGTGGTGATTTTTTAAAGATGTAGTAAAAAACATAACCGTAATTTTTTTATATCTTTAAAGTGCAGCATCCAAACTCTTTACAACTTTTTTCACACAGAGATCTTATCATTCTGAGCAAGTGGTGTAAATATCAATTTTATACAAGCTTCTATGAATTAAAGAAAATTAAAAAAAGAAATTAGAAACCTGCTGTCACTCTGCCTGTGCCTGTCTGTGTTCAGTCACCATTGAGTCACTGAAGAGTGACTGAAGGGGGGAGGGGTGTAAGGGAGAGAGACCAGTGGAACATGCTGTTTTGCTTAAGACCATCTTTGAGGAAGATGCACATTGCTGTAGCGTAATCGACATAAATATGTCTGATATTTTGAGAAAATATAAAGGGTCATTAAATCTTTCATTGTTTGTATTTTGCAGTTGTTGTTTTTTATTTATTTTTACTGAACTGTACCATGAACTTGTCCTATTCAGTCACATAGCAAAAGATTAAGAAAAATACAACTTTTAAGCATGAGTGAATAATCTTCATTGTAGACAATATTTTCATAGTGTTATTTATTGAATATAAAATTATAATAATTAAAAATTTCAAGACAAACTTTGACAACAAAACAAACTTTGCTGTTATCTGTTCAAAACATCCGAAAACCATCATTTTAAGATCAGTTATATATATATATCGCCCCATTAAAACACTCAACTTGATTTTTAAAGATATTTTGAAAGAATTAAGCGTTTATAGAGCACTTTGTGTATTGCTGTACACCCACATGAACTGTGTTCATGTTCATGTTAATTCACAGTACATAAACTAATTTACCTTTAAACAATATATGAATACTTTTTTTTAGCTTAATATTAATTAACATTAATAAATGCTATTTAATTATTGTTCATGTTAACTAATATAGTTAATGTTAACAAATGAAACTGGATGGCAACATTTTATATATTGTGTGTATGTGTCTCTGTGTTGATTTTAAAGTGTAACCCTTTCAATTCTGTAAACTTAAAATCCAAACTAGCAGAGGGTTACTGTGAATGCATTTGCCAACTGTGCACCGTTTTCCTTATTGATTCTTAGTTATGTAGCGCTTAAGAGTGATGTCTTATAACAGGAGTCAACAGCAAAGCAATATCCACATACAAATTGTACAGATAGGTAACGATTTAAGCAGAAGTGGTGAATGTAATGCAAGCAATAATAACATTTTGTTATCATCATGAATTACATGTTCTTATCATCATCATCAGAATATAGGGAAAATCTTCACATTTGGTTCACAGTTGGCATTATCTGAAGTCCTTGCAGGGGATTAGGTTTATAGCAAACTCCTCCTAGACATTTAATGAAATCAACATTATATTTGGTCAGTCTGATCTAGAGGCCTTAGAGATGTTAAATTGTGAAGATCTTGAGTTTCAGTAAAGGGCGTGTCCGTGGCGGCCTGACAAAGTTTGATGTTTTGCCATGGACATAGGTGTAATAACTCAGCCATAAAATGTCTGATCTGCCTCAAACTTCAGAGGTTTGGTAAGAGTCCTGGCCTGAAGACACCTAAAGGCCAATATTCAGATATTATCATAGCGCCACCTGTTGACACCAGGATATATCATATCTTTCACTAACTCAAACATACCAAGGTCAATCTGCACCAAACTTCATATGTTTGATAATAGTGCTGGCCTGAACACATCTACATGCCATTTATAGGCATAGCGCCACCAGCTGCCAATGGGAAGTTTGGCACATTTAAATGACTTATGACATATTTCTCATATATTTACTGTATTAAAAGCATACTGCCCACCGTTTGCTGTTTTCCTAAAGCCACCGGTCGGCGGTGAGCCCGGGTGCGAGGGCCCGTTCATCGCTGCTCGCAGCTTTAATTATTATTAGGGCCCGAGCCCAAAAGGGCGAAGGCCCTATTGTTCTTCTAAGGATTCTTATTTGTTTTTTTTTTTTATTTTTTTTTTATTTTTATTTTTTTTCAACCGTTGGGGCACTTTTGGGGGCCTTAACATACTCAAAAACTCTTGAAAATTTGCACACACGTCGGAATCTGCCGTCGTCCGGACGCCACTGAGGCTGGGACCCGGGCGTGGTTCAGGGCCTCTACAGCGCCCCCTGGAACACAGTTTGAAAACTTGATGTACTGCGCACACATACTTGCACGTATTGATATGAAACTCGGTACACATATAGAACTCATCGAGCTGAACAACTTTTGTACTCTATGTCATGGGCTCCACGCAACAGGAAGTGAGATAATTAGGGCTGTTTAAAAAGCGCATGCTCTGGAATTTAACGTACTCCTCCCAGGAATTCCATGGGATTGTCACCAAACTCGGTCAGCATGATCTCAAGACATTGGGGACGCTAAATTGCGAGGAGATTTTTGATATCTCGAACGGTTTGGCCGTGGCAAGGCGACAAAGTTATGGCGAGAAATGAGAAACAGGAAGTGTCTAATAACTGTTGCACACATTGCCTGATTCTGATGAAACTTCACCAGTTTGTTCCTTGTATGATGCCGATTCCATAAATGTGACTATTATGAGTCAAAGTTATAGCGCCACCAACTGGCAGCAGGAAACGTGTCATTTTCAAAATGCTTTGAAATCAGCCTCTTAATTTTAATCGATTTTCTTTAAACTTCATCAAAATCATGTCAAAACACGGCCAATAAGAATATGTAAAGGGGTCGATGATAAATCGAATGCTGTTGCCATGGCAACATGTCAAACTTTAAAATTAGATTCCTGTCTTTTCGAGGCAGTTAACATGCTTAGAATTTCATGAAACTCAACACACACATCAATATTTATGATAGTTAGACACTGGCAAAAGGTCATAAATGGGCGTGGAGCAGGCACTCTATAGCGCCATCTTTTGACAAAAGTTGGGGGGTTAGTTTTTCCTACAGTCACCAAACTCTGTACATATATTAATCTCATCAATTTGGACAACTTTCTAAATCAAACTCATTAGCTGAGACCAACAGGAAGCCGGCTATTTTGATTTGAATGTGGATTTTTGGAAAAATCAGGCTGTAAACAAATGCACACTACTTCTAAGAACAACCAGCTGTTCACACCAAACTTTTTTAACATGAAGAGAATATTCTGAAGATGTTAAATTGCGAGCGGATTTTGGATATCTCGAAGGGTGTTGACGTGGTGATTTTTTAAAGATGTAGTAGAAAACATAACCCTAATTTTTTATATCTTTAAAGTGCAGCATCCAAACTCTTTAAAACTTTTTTCACACAGAGATCTAATCACTCTGAGCAAGTGCTGGAAATATAAATTTTATACAAGCTTCAATGAATTAAAGAAAATTAAAAAAATAACTCAGAAACCTGCTGTCACTCTGGTGAATGTCTCTACAGTATGTGTGTGCGTTCAGTCAGGCACAGAGAAGCTCATTATTGCAGGGGGGAGGGGTGAGAGGCAGAGAGGGTGACAGAGTAGAGAGTCATCCTACAGACCATCTTTGAACAAAAAATGCACGTATGTAGTACTACTGTATGTAGTGTAATTACATAAATATGTCTGATCTTTGAGAGTCTGATATTTTGAGAAAATATAAAGGGTCACTAAGTCTTTCATTGTTCGTATTTTGCAGTTGTTGTTTTTTATTTATTTTTTACTTAACTGTACCATGAACTTGTCCTATTCAGTCACATAGCAAAAGATTTTAAAAAATACAACTTTTTAGCATGATCAATTTATCTTCATTGATAGACAATATTTACATAGTGTTATTTATTGAATATAAAATAATAATAATAAAACATTAAGACAAACTTTGACAACAAAACAAACGTTACTGTTATCTCTTCAAAACATCTGAAAACCATCATTTTAAGATCAGTTATATATATATATATATATATATATATATATCACCCCGTTAAAATACTCAACTTGATTTTTAAAGATATTTTGAAAATAAGCGTTTATAGAGCACTTTATTGTGTATTGCTGTACACCCCCATGAACTGTGTTCATGTTCATGTTAATTCACAGTACATAAACTTTATATGAATACTTTTTTTAGCTTAATATTAATTAACATTAATAAATGCTATTTATTTATTGGTCATGTTAACTAATATAGTTAATGCTAACAAATGAAACTGAATGGCAACATTTTATATTTTTTGTGTATGTGTCTGGGTGTTGATTTTAAAGTCTAACCCTTTCAATTCTGTAAACTTAAAATCCAAACTAGCAGATGGTTACTGTGAATGCATGTGCCAACTGGGCACCGTCTTCCTTATTGATTCTTAGTTATGTAGCACTTAAGAGTGATGTCTTGTAACAGGAGGAGTCACCAGCAAAGCAATATCCACACAAAACTTGTACAGATAGGTAACAATGACATTTAAGCAGAAGTGGTGGACGTAAAGCAAGCAATAATAACATTTTGTTATCATCATGAATCATGTTCTTATCATCATTATCAGAGTATAGGAAAAATTTTGCATATTGGTTCACAGTTGGCATTATCTGAAGTCCTTGCATTGATTGCATTTAATTAAATCAACATTATATTTGGTCAGTCTGATCTTGAGGCATTAGAGATGTTAAATTGTGAAAATCTTGAGTTTTCATTAAAGGGCATGTCCGTGGTGGCCTGACAAAGTTTGATGTTTCTGCATAGACATAGAAGTTGTTATAACTTAGCCATAAAATGTCTGATCTGCCACAAAATTCACAGGTTTGGTAAGAGTCCTGGCCTGAAGACACCTAAAGACTAATATTCAGATATTATCATAGCGCCACTTGTTGGCAGCAGGATATATCATATCTTTCACTAACTCAAACATACCAAGGTCAATCTGCACCAAACTTCATATGTTTGATAATAGTGCTGGCCTGAACACATCTACATGCCAATAATTAGTTACAGGCATAGCGCCACAATCTGGCAGCGGCAAGTTTGGCACATTTAAATGACTTATGACATATTTTTTCTATATTTACTGTAATAAAAGCATACTGCCCACCGTTTGATGATTTCCTGAAGCCACCGGTCGGCGGTGAGCCCGGGTGCGAGGGCCCGTTCATCGCTGCTCGCAGCTTTAATTAGGGCCCGAGCACCGATGGTGTGAGGACCCTATTGGATCTGCTTCGTTTATTATTATTATTAGGGCCCGAGCACTACAGTGCGAGGACCCTATTGGAATTGCTCCGTTTATTATTATTCTTCTTCTTCTTCTCCAAAATGAAAAGTCTTTTTGAGGGCCTAAACATGCCCGAAAACTCACGAAACTTTGCACATGCATCAGACCTGGCGAAAATTTACATCTGATATTGTTTTCAAAAGTGGGTGTGGCAAAATGGCTCGATAGCGCCACCTATAAAATTTCAACGGAGTGCGCCTCGAGCTACGTTTCACGTACATGTACGAAACTCGGTACACATATGTAACACTCCAATACCTACAAAAAAGTCTCCTGGTGCAACATCCGAAACCCAACAGGAAGTCCGTTATATTAAATTTCCTGTACGATTTTTGTGCAGTTTTTGCGATTTTCAGGCCTCGTACTTTAACGAACTCCTCCTACAGTTTTTATCCGATGATCTTCAAATTTGCTGAGTGTCATCATCAGGCCTTTGCGATGTTAAATTGCGAAGCTTTAGAGTTTTCGTCGATGGGCGTGTCCGTGGCGGCCTGACAAACTTTGATGTTTCGCCATGAAAAAGGAAGTTGCTATAACTCAGGCATACGATGTCCGATCTGCCTCAAACTTCACATGTTTGATGACAGTCCGGTCCTGAACACATGTCAGTGCACAAATTCAGTTATAGTCATAGCGCCACCTGCTGACAACAGGAAATGACATGTTTAACACTGTTACGGACTCTTAGTAACATATTGAAAAACGTTAACAAGTCGTAAATAGGCTAGCAACATGCTACAAACATGCTAAAACATGCTAGCAACACTTAGCTAAGAGCTAAAGCATGCTATTAATACAAATACAAAAGGAAATTGCTGTAACTCATGTATATACTGTTGAATCTGACCCAAACTTAATATTCAACATGCTACAAAAATAATAAAGCATGCTAGCAACACTTAGCTAATATGCTAAAGCATGCTAATAATACAATAAAACAGGAAGTTACTCTAACTCAGGCATACCATGTCCAATCAGCCCCAAACTTAACATGTTTGATAAGAATCCTGGCCTAAACACACGCCCATGCCTGTATTCAGTTATAGTCATAGCGCCACCAGCTGGTAACAGGAAGCCATATGTTTAATACTGTTGTGGATGACTAGCAACATTTAAAAAAAAATTCAACTACTGTTAAAAAGGGTAGAAACATGCTAGAAACATGCTATAACATGTTAGCAACATTTAGCTAAGTGCTAAAGCATGCTCTTAATGCAATGAAACAGGAAGTTACTGTAACTCAGGCATGCAATGTCCAATCAGCCCCAAACTTCACATGTTTGATAACAGTCGTGACCTGAAGATGTCTACATGCCAATATTCAGTTATAGTTATAGCGCCACCTACTGTCAACAGGAAGTGACATGTTCAACACTGTGACACACTATTAGCAACACACTAAAAAAGCCATTGAGTGCTAAACTAGTTCAAAACGTACTCAAACATGCTAGCAACACTTACTTAGTGCTAAAGCATGTTGTTAAAGACATAAAACAGGAAGTTACTGTAACTCAGGCATGCAATGTCCAATCAGCCCCAAACTTCACATGTTTGATAAGACTCCTGGCCTGAAGATATATACATGCCCATATTCAGTTATAGTCACAGCGCCACCTGCTGACAACAGGAAGTGACGTTTAATGGTGTTACGGACTCCTAGCAACATATTAAAAAGCGTTAGCAAGTTTAAAATAGGCTAGCATCATGCTAGAATCATGTTAAAACATGCTAGCAACACTTAGCTAAGAGCTAAAGCATGATATTAATACAAAGAAAAATAAGTGTAACTCATGCATACAATGTCCAATCTGACCCAAGCCTAATATGTTTGATAAGAGTCCTGGTCTGAACACAAGCCCATGCCCATATTCAGTTAAAGTCATAGTGCCACCTGCTGGCAACAGGAAGTCACATGTTTAATACTGTTGTGGATGCCAAGCAACATTTTAAAAATATCAACAAGTGTTAAATAGGGTAGCAACATGCTAGAAACATGTTAGCAACATTTAGCTAACTGCTAAAGCATACTCTTAATGCAGTGAAACAGGAAGTTACTGTAACTCAGGCATGCAATGTCCAATCAGCCCCAAACTTAATATGTTTGATAAGAGTCCTGGCCTGAATACATTTACATGCCAGTATTTAGTTATAGTCATAGCGCCACCAGCTGGCAACAGCAAATTACTTGTTTTACACTAACTTAAGCATGCAATGTACAATTTGCACCAAACTTGACATGTTTGCCAATAGTCCTGGCCTGAAGACATCTAAAAGCCAATATTTCGTAATAGCGCCACCTGTTGGCAGCAGGATATGTCATGACTTACACTCAAGCATGCCATGTTCAAGCTTCACCAAACTTCATATGTTTCATGAAAGCGCTGGCCTGAACACATCTGCATGCCAATATTCAGTTATAGGCATATCGCCACCAGCTGGCAGCAGGAAGATTGCCACATATCAATGACTTTGACATATTCCTCCTACATTTACTGTGTTAATAGCATAGTGCCCACCATTCGCCACCGATCGGCGGTGAGCCCGAGTGCGAGGGCCCTACCATCGCTGCTTGCAGCTTTAATTAGGGCCCGAGCACCGATGGTGTGAGGACCCTATTGAATCTGCTCCGTTTATTATTATTATTATTATTATTATTCTTCTTCTTCTCCAAAGTGAATCGCATTTTAGAGGACCTAAACATTCCCGAAAACTCACAAAACTTTGCACACACATCAAACCTGGCGAAAATTTACGTCTGATTTGGGTTTCAGAAGTGGGTGTGGCAAAATGGCTCGACAGCGCCACCTTTAGACGTTCAGCGGTGTGCGCTTTCAGCTGTGATTCACGTACATGCACGGAAATCGGTACACACATGTAACACACCAAAACCTACAAAAAAGCCTCTTGGAGCAAAATCCGGAACCCAACAGGAAGTCGGTTAATATTAATATTCTCAGCAAAATTTGTGTCATTTTTGCCTTTTTCAGGTGTCGTACTTGAACGAACTCCTCCTACAGATTTATTCGGATCAACGCCAAATTTGCTGAGTCTAGTCTAAAGCCCTTTGTGACGTTAAATTGTGAAGATCTAGAGTTTTCATCAGAGGGCGTGTCCGTGGCGGCCTCGCAAATTTCGATGTTTCGCCATGAAAAAGGTAGTTGCTATAACTCAGGCATACAATGTCCTATCTGTCCCAAACTTCACATGTGTGATAACACTCCTGACCTGAAGACATCTACATGCCCATATTCAGTTATAGTCATAGCGCCACCTGCAGGCAACAGGAAGTGTCATGCTGTACTCTACAACCAACTCCTCCTAGAGATTTATTCAGATCAACACCAAAATCGGTCAGTCTAATATAAAGGCCTTAGCGATGTTAAATTGTGAAGATCTTGAGTTTTCGGTAAAGGGCGTGTCCGTGGCAGCCTGACAAATTTCGAGGTCTCGCCATGGATATAAAACTTGTTATAACTCAGCCATAAAATGTCCGATTTGCCTCAAACTTCACCTATTTGATAAGAGTCCTGGCCTGAACACATCTGAAGGCCAATATTCTATTATAATCACAGCGCCACCTGTTGGCAACAGGAAATGACTTGTATCAAACTCCTCCTAGAGATTTAATGATATCAACATTATATTTGGTCAGTCTGATCTAGAGACCTTAGAGATGTTAAATTGCGAAGATCTTGAGTTTTCGTTAAAGGGCGTGTCTGTGGCGGCGTGACAAAGTTTGATGTTTCGCCATGGACATAGAAGTTGTTATAACTCAGCCATAAAATGTCCGATCTGCCTCAAACTTCACAGGTTTGGTAAGAGTCCTGGCCTGAAGACACCTAAAGGCCAATATTCAGATATTATCATAGTGCCACCTGTTGGCAGCAAGATATATCATATCTTTCACTAACTCAAACATACCAAGGTCAATCTGCACCAAACTTCATATGTTTGATGAAAGTGGTGGCCTGAACACATCTACATGCCAATAATCAGTTATATGCATAGCGCCACCAGCTGGCAGCAGGAAATTTGGCACATTTAAGTGACTTTGACATATTTCTCCTATTTTTACTGTATTAAAAGCATACTACCCACCATTTGCTGTGTTCCTAAAGCCACCGGTCGGCGGTGAGCCCGTGTGCGAGGGCCCGTTCATCGCTGCTTGCAGCTTTAATTATTATTATTATTCTTCTCCAAAATGAATCGCATTTTTGAGGGCTTAGACATACCCGAAAACTCATGAAACTTCGCACACACATCAGACCTGGCGAAAATTTACGTCTGATATGGGTTGCAGAAGTGGGTGTGGCAAAATGGCTCGATAGCGCCACCTTTACACGTTCCGCGGTGTGCGCTTTCAGTTGTGATTCACGTACATGCACGAAAATCGGTATACACATCTAGCTCACCAATACCTACAAAAAAGCCTCTTGGAGCAAAATTTGACACCCAACAGGAAGTCGGTTATTTTTAATTTTCTTAGCAAAATTTGTGTAATTTTTGCCATTTTCAGGCGTCATACTTGAACGAACTCCTCCTAGAGATTTATTCGGATCAACGGCAAATTTGGTGAGTCTAATCTAAAGCCCTTTGTGACGTTAAATTGCGAAGATCTAGAGTTTTCATCGGAGGGCGTGTCCGTGGCGGCCTGGCAAATTTCGATGCTTCGCCATGAAAAAGGAAGTTGCTATAACTCAGGCATAAAATGCCCGATCTGCCCCAAACTTCACATGTGTGATAACACTCCTGACCTGATGACATCTACATGCCCATATTCAGTTTTACTCATAGCGCCACCTGCTGGCACCAGGAAGTGTCATGCTGTACTCTGCAACAAACTCCTCCAAAAGATTTAATCAGATCAACACCAAAATCTGTCAGTCTAATATAAAGGCCTTAATGATGTTAAATTGCGAAGATCTTGAGTTTTCGTTGAAGGGTGTGTCCGTGGCGACCTGGCAAATTTCGTGGTCTCGCCATGGATATAAAACTTGTTATAACTCAGCCATAAAATGTCCGATTTGCCTCAAACTTCACATGTTCGATAAGAGTCCTGGCCTGAACCAATCTGAAGGCCTATATTCTATTATAATCACAGCGCCATCTGTTGGCAATAGGAAATGACTTGTACCAAACTCCTCCTAGAGATTTAATGATATCAACATTATATTTGGTCAGTCTGATCTCGAGGCCTTAGAGATGTTAAATTGTGAAGATCTTGAGTTTTCGTTAAAGGGCGTGTCCGTGGCGGCCTGACAAAGTTTGATGTTTCGCCATGGACATAAAAGTTGTTATAACTCAGCCATAAAATGTCCGATCTGCCTCAAACTTCACATGTTTGGTAAGAGTCCTGGCCTGAAGACATCTAAAGGCCAATATACAGATATTATTATAGCGCCACCTATTGGCAGCAGGATATATCATATCTTGCACTAACTCACACATACCAAGGTCAATCTGCACCAAACTTCATATGTTTGATCAAAGTGCTGGCCTGAACACATCTACATGCCAATAATCAGTTATAGGCATAGCGCCACCAGCTGGCAGCAGGAAGTTTGGCACATTTAAGTGACTTTGATCTATTTTTCCTACATTTACTGTATTAAAAGCATACTGCCCACCGTTTGCTGTGTTCCTAAAGCCACCGGTCGGCGGTGAGCCCGTGTGCGAGGGCCCGTTCATCGCTGCTTGCAGCTTTAATTAGGGCCCGAGCACCGATGGTGTGAGGACCCTATTGGATCTGCTTCGTTTATTATTATTATTATTATTATTATTATTATTATTATTATTATTCTTCTCCAAAATGAATCGCATTTTTGAGGGCTTAGACATACCCGAAAACTCATGAAACTTCGCACACACATCAGACCTGGTGAAAATTTATGTCTGATATGGGTTGCAGAAGTGGGTGTGGCAAAATGGCTCGACAGCGCCACCTTTACACGTTCCGCGGTGTGCGCATTCAGCTGTGATTCACGTACATGCACAAAAATCGGTACACACATGTAACACACCAATACCTACAAAAAAGCCTCTTGGAGCAAAATTTGACACCCAACAGGAAGTCAGTTATTTTTAATTTTCTCAGCAAATTTTGTGTCATTTTTGCCATTTTCAGGCCTCGTACTTGAACGAACTCCTCCTAGAGATTTATTCGGATCAACGCCAAATTTGCTGAGTCTAATCTAAAGCCCTTTGTGACGTTAAATTGTGAAGATCTAGAGTTTTCATCGGAGGGCGTGTCCGTGGCGGCCTCGCAAATTTCGATGTTTCGCCATGAAAAAGGAAGTTGCTATAACTCAGGCATACAATGTCCGATCTGTCCCAAACTTCACATGTGTGATAACACTCCTGACCTGAAGACATCTACATGCCCATTTTCAGTTACAGTCATAGCGCCACCTGCTGGCAACAGGAAGTGTCATGCTGTACTCTACAACAAACTCCTCCTAGAGATTTATACAGATCAACACCAAAATCGGTCAGTCTAATAAAAAGGCATTAGTGATGTTAAATTGCGAAGATCTTGAGTTTTCGTTGAAGGGCGTGTCCGTGGCGGCCTGACAAATTTTGAGGTCTCGCCATGGATATAAAACTTGTTATATCTCAGCCATAAAATGTCCGATTTGCCACAAACTTCACATGTTCGATAAGAGTCCTGGCCTGAACACATCTGAAGGCCAATATTCTATTATAATCACAGCGCCACCTGTTGGCAACAGGAAATGACTTGTATCAAACTCCTCCTAGAGATTTAATGATATCAACATTATATTTGGTCAGTCTGATCTAGAGGCCTTAGAGATGTTAAATTGCGAAGATCTTGAGTTTTTGTTAAAGGGCGTGTCTGTGGCTGCGTGACAAAGTTTGATGTTTCGCCATGGACATAGAAGTTGTTATAACTCAGCCATAAAATGTCCGATCTGCCTCAAACTTCACAGGTTTGGTAAGAGTCCTGGCCTGAAGACACCTAAAGGGCAATATTCAGATATTATCATAGCGCCACCTGTTGGCAGCAGGATATATCATATCTTTCACTAACTCAAACATACCAAGGTCAATCTGCACCAAACTTCATATGTTTGATGAAAGTGCCAGCCTGAACACATCTACATGCCAATCATCAGTTATAGGCATAGCGCCACCAGCTGGCAGCAGGAAATTTGGCACATTTAAGTGACTTTGACATATTTCTCCTATTTTTACTGTATTAAAAGCATACTACCCACCATTTGCTGTGTTCCTAATGCCTTGGGTCGGCGGTGAGCCCGTGTGCGAGGGCCCGTTCATCGCTGCTTGCAGCTTTAATTATTATTATTATTATTCTTCTCCAAAATGAATCGCATTTTTGAGGGCTTAGACATACCCGAAAACTCATGAAACTTCGCACACACATCAGACCTGGCGAAAATTTACGTCTGATATGGGTTGCAGAAGTGGGTGTGGCAAAATGGCTCGATAGCGCCACCTTTACACGTTCCGCGGTGTGCGCTTTCAGTTGTGATTCACGTACATGCACGAAAATCGGTACACACATCTAGCTCACCAATACCTACAAAAAAGCCTCTTGGAGCAAAATTTGACACCCAACAGGAAGTCGGTTATTTTTAATTTTCTTAGCAAAATTTGTGTAATTTTTGCCATTTTCAGGCGTCATACTTGAACGAACTCCTCCTAGAGATTTATTCGGATCAACGGCAAATTTGGTGAGTCTAATCTAAAGCCCTTTGTGACGTTAAATTGCGAAGATCTAGAGTTTTCATCGGAGGGCGTGTCCGTGGCGGCCTGGCAAATTTCGATGCTTCGCCATGAAAAAGGAAGTTGCTATAACTCAGGCATAAAATGCCCGATCTGCCCCAAACTTCACATGTGTGATAACACTCCTGACCTGATGACATCTACATGCCCATATTCAGTTTTACTCATAGCGCCACCTGCTGGCACCAGGAAGTGTCATGCTGTACTCTGCAACAAACTCCTCCAAAAGATTTAATCAGATCAACACCAAAATCTGTCAGTCTAATATAAAGGCCTTAATGATGTTAAATTGCGAAGATCTTGAGTTTTCGTTGAAGGGTGTGTCCGTGGCGACCTGGCAAATTTCGTGGTCTCGCCATGGATATAAAACTTGTTATAACTCAGCCATAAAATGTCCGATTTGCCTCAAACTTCACATGTTCGATAAGAGTCCTGGCCTGAACCAATCTGAAGGCCTATATTCTATTATAATCACAGCGCCATCTGTTGGCAATAGGAAATGACTTGTACCAAACTCCTCCTAGAGATTTAATGATATCAACATTATATTTGGTCAGTCTGATCTCGAGGCCTTAGAGATGTTAAATTGTGAAGATCTTGAGTTTTCGTTAAAGGGCGTGTCCGTGGCGGCCTGACAAAGTTTGATGTTTCGCCATGGACATAAAAGTTGTTATAACTCAGCCATAAAATGTCCGATCTGCCTCAAACTTCACATGTTTGGTAAGAGTCCTGGCCTGAAGACATCTAAAGGCCAATATACAGATATTATTATAGCGCCACCTATTGGCAGCAGGATATATCATATCTTGCACTAACTCACACATACCAAGGTCAATCTGCACCAAACTTCATATGTTTGATCAAAGTGCTGGCCTGAACACATCTACATGCCAATAATCAGTTATAGGCATAGCGCCACCAGCTGGCAGCAGGAAGTTTGGCACATTTAAGTGACTTTGATCTATTTTTCCTACATTTACTGTATTAAAAGCATACTGCCCACCGTTTGCTGTGTTCCTAAAGCCACCGGTCGGCGGTGAGCCCGTGTGCGAGGGCCCGTTCATCGCTGCTTGCAGCTTTAATTATTATTATTCTTCTTCTTCTCCAAAATGAATCGCATTTTAGAGGACCTAAACATTCCCGAAAACTCACAAAACTTTGCACACACATCAAACCTGGCGAAAATTTACGTCTGATTTGGGTTTCAGAAGTGGGTGTGGCAAAATGGCTCGACAGCGCCACCTTTAGACGTTCAGCGGTGTGCGCTTTCAGCTTTGATTCACGTACATGCACGGAAATCGGTACACACATGTAACACATCAAAACCTACAAAAAAGCCTCTTGGAGCAAAATCCGGAACCCAACAGGAAGTCGGTTAATATTAATATTCTCAACAAAATTTGTGTCATTTTTGCCATTTTCAGGCGTCGTACTTGAACGAACTCCTCCTACAGATTTATTTGGATCAACGCCAAATTTGCAGAGTCTAGTCTAAAGCCCTTTGTGACGTTAAATTGTGAAGATCTAGAGTTTTCATCGGAGGGCGTGTCCGTGGCGGGCTCGCAAATTTCGATGTTTCGCCATGAAAAAGGAAGTTGCTATAACTTAGGCATAAAATGTCCGATCTGTCCCAAACTTCACATGTGTTATAACACTCCTGACCTGAAGACATCTACATGCCTATATTCAGTTATAGTCATAGCGCCACCTGCAGGCAACAGGAAGTGTCATGCTGTACTCTACAACCAACTCCTCCTAGAGATTAATGCAGATCAACACCAAAATCGGTCAGTCTAATATAAAGGCCTTAGTGATGTTAAATTGTGAAGATCTTGAGTTTTCAGTAAAGGGCGTGTCCGTGGCGGCCTGACAAATTTCGAGGTCTCGCCATGGGTATAAAACTTGTTATAACTCAGCCATAAAATGTCCGATTTGCCTCAAACTTCACATATTCGATAAGAGTCCTGGCCTGAACACATCTGAAGGCCAATATTCTATTATAATCACAGCGCCACCTGTTGGCAACAGGAAATGACTTGTATCAAACTCCTCCTAGATATTTAATGATATCAACATTATATTTGGTCAGTCTGATCTACAGGTCTTAGAGATGTTAAATTGTGAAGATCTTGAGTTTTCGTTAAAGGGCGTGTCTGTGGCGGCGTGACAAAGTTTGATGTTTCGCCATGGACATAGAAGTTGTTATAACTAAGCCATAAAATGTCCGATCTGCCTCAAACTTCACAGGTTTGGTAAGAGTCCTGGCCTGAAGACACCTAAAGGCCAATATTCAGATATTATCATAGCGCCACCTGTTGGCAGCAGGATATATCATATCTTTCACTAACTCAAACATACCAAGGCCAATCTGCACCAAACTTCATATGTTTGATAAAAGTGCTGGCCTGAACACATCTAAATGCCAATAATCAGTTATAGGCATAGCGCCACCAGCTGGCAGCAGGAAATTTGGCACTTTTAAGTGACTTTGACATATTTCTCCTATTTTTACTGTATTAAAAGCATACTGCCCACCATTAGCTGTGTTCCTAAAGCCACCGGTCGGCGGTGAGCCCGTGTGCGAGGGCCCGTTCATCGCTGCTTGCAGCTTTAATTAGGGCCCGAGCCCAAAAGGGCGAAGGCCCTATTGTTTTTCTAAGGATTATTATTATTATTATTTTTTTTTCAATGTTTTGGGGGATTTTGGGGCCCTTAACATACACGAAAACTCTTGAAAATTTGCACACACATTGGAACCTGCGGCCATCAGGGCCGGACAGACTTTGACATGGGGGGGTCACCTGGGGGGGGCGTGGCACAGCGTTAAAAATTGCGACTTTTGAGGGACTCTGGAGCGCACACCAATTGATCTACAGTCACCAAAATTCATACACATATAGACCTCATCGGGCCGAACAACTTCCGTGCTCACAGTCCGTGCTTCACCAAACAGGAAGTCAGCTATTCAGGGATGTCTAAAAAGCGCATGCAATGGAATTTGAAATACTCCTCCTAGACCTTTCCACCGATGGCCACCAAACTCGGTCAGCATGATCTCAAGACATTGGGGACGCAAAATTGCCAGGGGATTTTTGATATCTCGAACGGTTTGGCCGTGGCGGGGCGACAAAGTTATGGCGAGAAATGAGAAACAGGAAGTTTCTAATAACTTTAACACACTTTGTCTGATTTTGACCAAACTTCAGCAGTTTGTTCATCTTATGATGCCAATCACAGAGATGGGACTATTAGGAATCAAAGTTATAGCGCCACCAACTGGCAGCACAAAGCGTAACGTTTTCTAAATGCTTTTAAATCAACCTCTTAATTTTACTCAATTTGCTTCAAACTTCATCTCAATAATGTTGAAACACGGCCAATGAGAATATGTGAACTGCATTATCGATAACTTTTATCATGTTGCCATGGCAACGTGTCAAACTTTAACTTTAGATTTTTGTGTTTTGGAGCCGCTTAAAATACTCAGAATTTCATGAAACTTCACACACACATCTGTATTAATAATATTTAGACACTGATAAAAGCCCATAAATGGGCGAGGAGCAGGCGCTCCATAGCGCCACCTTTTGACAAAAGTTGGGGGTTTAATTTGTCCTACAGTCACCAAACCCGGTATATATATTGATCTCATCAAGCCAGAAACATTTCTAATTTACACCCATTAGCTACGATCGACAGGAAGTCGGCTATTTTGATTTGAATGTGGATATTTGGAAAAATCAGGCTGTGGAATTTTATATACTTCTCTCAGGAAAACCAACCAATTCACACCAAACTTTTTTGACATGATGCCAACATTCTGAAGATTCTAAATTGTGAGCAGATTTAGGATATCTTGAACGGTGTTGATGTGGTGATTGATTGAAATCGGAGTAAAAAAAGATAGCCGTAATTTTATTATATCTTTAAAGTGCAGCATCCAAAGTCTTTGAAACTTTTTTCATACAGACTACTAGTCATTCTGATCAGACACCGTTCATTTCATAATTATACAAAGATCTATGAATTAATGAAAATTAAAAAACAAATCTGATCCCTCTCTGCTCTGCACTTATGTGTGTGCGTGGTAAGTGGGTGTGTGTTCTTTGAGTGTTAGGGTGACAGTGGGGAGGGGGGATGGGTGGAAAGAGAGAGTCAGAGAGGAGGAGATAGAAGGGAATATTTAAACTCTTGGTTGTTTATTCATTAGGATGTGAATTAGGGCTGGGTATTGTGACCAATTTGGCAATTCGATTCGATTGTTATTTTTATGGTTTCGATTCGATTCAATTCGATTCGATATCGATTAGCTATCAATATTTCATTTAAAATGTTAGTTTTGCAGACATGGGATCACTATTTTGATATAAATGCTGGTAACTTAAAACTCCCCTACTTAAGTTTATTACTGAAATACACATCTACATTAATAATAGGGTGCACACAGTTGTTTATTTTAAACAACTTTTATTTTAAATGAATACTGTAACAAGAAGTCATAAATATGTGCATCCAATGTACACCATGTAAACAAACTGCAAAATGCACATTACTGTAAAAAAAAAAGACTAAATGTGCAACAGTGAAATCTATTAAGAACTTCAAACATGTTTAAGAAATATTTTTTTTTTCTAAATTCAACTCAGGCCCATCATAAAGCACTTGTCTGCATATACAAAATATAATAACTGTCCATAAAACTAACAGTTCTTAACTACAGCCTAATAATTTTTGATCACCAGATTTTTTTGCAAAAAATTTACACCCATTAGCTACGACCAACAGGAAGTCAGCTATTTTGATTTGAATGTGGATTTTTGTAAAAATATAGCTGAATAAATTAATATCACTCATAGCAGAATCAGACAGTGCACACTAAACTTTGTCAACATGGTGCCAAGATACTGAAGATGTTAAAATCTGAACGGCTTTGGGATATCTTGAACGGTGTTGATGTGGTGATTTATGAAAGTAACAGTAAAAAAGATGGATAGTTATTTCCATATATCTTTAAATTGCATTATTCTAACTCATCAAAACTTTTTACATATAAAGAACAAGAAATTCTTAGGAAATAGTGTAGTTTCAAAATGTTATCATGCTCAGAGGCCCCAAAAACATTAAAAGTGTCTTATAAATTTGTCAGATTAAAGCTCTAGTACCAGGGATGAACACTAGAGGTCCTCATAAGATAAGGAATCGTTTAAACAATAATGCTATTTAGCTCATTCTCAGTGTAGAAGAATGAAAATAATCCATAGAATCAGTTGATATATACTGTACTGTCAGTGTACTTTTACATATTTATTTTGTATAGGTGCTTAAAGAGCATTAAAATCTTTTTTTAATCTTTTAAGGAAAAATTATATGATTTATGTACATATATACAATCTCACTGATATAATAAAAAATCTTATAAGTATGACACTATACTGCTCAGTTCACTTAATTAGAATGAGAAACAAATACATCAACTAAGTTAATATGTATTTATTTTTAATATATTTGTTTATAATTATTTCACAGATGCTTATAGATCATTAAAATAATATTTAAAAATGGTTGTAGATCATAAAACATGGTAACTATTTAAAATAGGGTCTCTTTTGTTAACAATGGTTAATGAACTAACACACGAACGAACAACGAACAATATATTTGTACTTGATTTTCTTCAAACTTCATCAGAATAATGTAAAAACACGGCCGATGAGAGTCTGTAAAGGCGTCTCTGATGCATCAAATGCTGTTGACATGGCAAATAAATAAAAATACAAAATACATTCAAATATTTGTTTCCTGTGTTTTTGAGGCAGATAGCGTGCCTAGAATTTCATTTTCCATTTTCAATTTTCAATGATTTATTATATATTTAAAATGCAGCATCCTAACCCTTTGAAACTTTTTTCATACAAATAACTATTCATTCTGATTAAAAACAGTTCATTTCATAATTATACAAAACTCCACGAATGAAAGAAAATTAAAAAACATATCTGATCTCACTCTGCTCTGCACTCTATGTGTGTGTTTGTGTGGTAAGTGGCTGAGTGTAAGGAGGGGGGATGGGTGGCAAGAGAAAGAGTCAGACAGGAGGAGAGACAGTTAGGGTTAGTCCAAAGGGTTACTGTGAATGCATGTGCCAACTGGGCACCGTTTTCCTGATGCTATCGGGATGGCGACTGCCAGACGGCGAGGGCCCGGTCAACGCTGCTTGCAGCTTTAATTATTATTATTATTATTAGGGCCCGAGCCCAAAAGGGCGAAGGCCCTATTGTTCTTCTAAGGATTCTTATTTTTTTTTTTTTTTTTTTTTTTTTCAACCGTTGGGGCACTTTTGGGGGCCTTAACATACTCAAAAACTCTTGAAAATTTGCACACACGTCGGAATCTGCCGTCGTCCGGACGCCACAGAGGCTGGGACCCGGGCGTGGTTCAGGGCCTCTACAGCGCCCCCTGGAACACAGTTTGAAAACTTGATGTACTGCGCACACATACTTGCGCGTATTGATATGAAACTCGGTACACATATAGAACTCATCGAGCTGAACAACTTTTGTACTCTATGTCATGGGCTCCACGCAACAGGAAGTGAGATATTTAGGGCTGTTTAAAAAGCGCATGCTCTGGAATTTAACGTACTCCTCCCAGGAATTCCATGGGATTGTCACCAAACTCGGTCAGCATGATCTCAAGACATTGGGGACGCTAAATTGCGAGGAGATTTTTGATATCTCGAACGGTTTGGCCGTGGCAAGGCGACAAAGTTATGGCGAGAAATGAGAAACAGGAAGTGTCTAATAACTGTTGCACACATTGCCTGATTCTGATGGAACTTCACCAGTTTGTTCCTTGTATGATGCCGATTCCATAAATGTGACTATTATGAGTCAAAGTTATAGCGCCACCAACTGGCAGCAGGAAACGTGTCATTTTCAAAATGCTTTGAAATCAGCCTCTTAATTTTACTTGATTTTCTTCAAACTTCATCAAAATAATGTCAAAACACGGCCGATGAGAATATGTAAAGGGGTTGATGATAAATCAAATACCGTTGCCATGGCAACGTGTCAAACTTTAAAATTTGATTCCTGTCTTTTCGAGGCAGATAACATGCTTAGAATTTCATGAAACTCAACACACGCATCAATATTAATGATAGTTAGACACTGGCAAAAGGTCATAAATGGGCGTGGAGCAGGCACTCTCTAGCGCCATCTTTTGACAAAAGTTGGGGGGTTAGTTTTTCCTACAGTCACAAAACTCTGTACATATATTGTTCTCATCAATCTGGACAACTTTCTAAATCAAACTCATTAGCTAAGACCAACAGGAAGCCGGCTATTTTGATTTGAATGTGGATTTTTGGAAAAATCAGGCTGTAAACAAATTCACACTCCTTCTAAGAAAAATAAGGTATTCACACCAAACTTTTTTAACATGAAGAGAAGATTCTGAAGATGTTAAATTGCGAGCGGATTTGGGATATCTTGAACGGTGTTGACGTGGTGATTTTTTAAAGATGTAGTAAAAAACATAACCGTAATTTTTTAATATCTTTAAAGTGCAGCATCCAAACTCTTTAAAACTTTTTTCACACAGAGATCTTATCATTCTGAGCAAGTGGTGTAAATATCAATTTTATACAAGCTTCTATGAATTAAAGAAAATTAAAAAAAGAAATTAAAGCTGCGAGCAGCGATGAACGGGCCCTCGCACCTGGGCTCACCGCCGACCGGTGGCTTCAGGAAATCAGCAAACGGTGGGCAGTATGCTTTTAATACAGTAAATATAGAAAAAAGTCATTAGTCATTTAAATGTGCCAAACTTGCCGCTGCCAGATGGTGGCGCTATGCTTGTAACTAATTATTGGCATGTAGATGTGTTCAGGCCAGCACTATTATCAAACATATGAAGTTTGGTGCAGATTGACCTTGGTATGTTTGAGTTAGTGAAATATATGATATATCCTGCTGCTAACAAGTAAGAACAAGATTCATGATAACAAAATGTTATTATTGCTTGCTTTACGTCCACCACTTCTGCTGAAATGTCATCGTTACCTATCTGTACAATTTTTGTGTGGATATTGCTTTGCTGGTGACTCCTGTTATAAGACATCACTCTTAAGCGCTACATTACTAAGAATCAATAATGAAGACGGTGCCCACTTGGCACATGCATTCAAAGTAACCCTCTGCTAGTTTGGATTTAAAGTTTACAGAATTGAAAGGGTTAGACTTTAAAATCAACACACAGACACATACACACAAAATATAAAATGTTGCCATTCAGTTTTATTTGTTAGCATTAACTATATTAGTTAACATGACCAATAAATAAATAGCATTTATTAATGTTAATTAATATTAAGCTAAAAAAAAGTATTCATATATAGTTTATGTACTGTGAATTAGCATGAACATGAACACAGTTCATGTGGGTGTACAGCAATACACAATAAAGTGCTCTATAAACTCTTCATTCTTTCAAAATATCTTTAAAAATCAAGTTGAGTATTTTAACGGGGTGATATATATATTTATAACTGATCTTAAAATTATGGTTTTCAGATGTTTTGAAGAGATAACAGTAAAGTTTGTTTTGTTGTCAAAGTTTGTCTTAATTTTTTATTATTATGATTTTATATTCAATAAATAACACTATGTAAATATTGTCTATCAGTGAAGATAAATTGATCATGCTAAAAAGTTGTATTTTTTAAAATCTTTTGCTATGTGACTGAATAGGACAAGTTCATGGTACAGTTAAGTAAAAAATAAATAAAAAACAACAACTGCAAAAAATGAACAATGAAAGACTTAGTGACCCTTTATATTTTCTCAAAATATCAGACTCTCAAAGATCAGACATATTTATGTAATTACACTACATACAGTATGTGCATTTTGTTCAAAGATGGTCTGTAGGATGGCTCTCTACTCTGTCACCCTCTCTGCCTCTCACCCCTCCCCCCTGCAATAATGAGCTTCTCTGTGCCTGACTGAACGCACACACATACTGTAGAGACATTCACCAGAGTGACAGCAGGTTTCTGAGTTCTTTTTTAAATTTTCTTTAATTCATAGAAGCTTGTATACATTTTTTATTTCCAGCACTTGCTCAGAATGATTAGATCTCTGTGTGAAAAAAGTTTTAAAGAGTTTGGATGCTGCACTTTAAAGATATAAAAATATTTTTTACTATATCTTTAAAAAATCACCACGTCCACACCGTTCAAGATATCCAAAATCCGGTCGCAATTTAACATCTTCAGAATATTCTCTTCATGTTAAAAAAGTTTGGTGTGAACAGCTGGTTGTTCTTAGAAGTAGTGTGCATTTGTTTACAGCCTGATTTTTCCAAAAATCCACATTCAAATCAAAATAGCCGGCTTCCTGTTGGTCTCAGCTAATGAGTTTGATTTAGAAAGTTGTCCAAATTGATGAGATTAATATATGTACAGAGTTTAGTGACTGTAGGAAAAACTAACCCCCCAACTTTTGTCAAAAGATGGCGCTATAGAGTGCCTGCTCCACGCCCATTTATGACCTTTTGCCAGTGTCTAACTATCATAAATATTGATGTGTGTGTTGAGTTTCATGAAATTCTAAGCATGTTATCTGCCTCGAAAAGACAGGAATCTAATTTTAAAGTTTGACATGTTGCCATGGCAACAGCATTCGATTTATCATCGACCCCTTTACATATTCTTATCGGCCGTGTTTTGACATGATTTTGATGAAGTTTAAAGAAAATCGAGTAAAATTAGGAGGCTGATATCAAAGCATTTTGAAAATGACACACTTCCTGCTGCCAGTTGGTGGCGCTATAACTTTGACTCATAATAGTCACATTTATGGAATCGGCATCATACAACGAACAAACTGGTGAAGTTTCATCAGAATCAGGCAATGTGGTCAACAGTTATTAGACACTTCCTGTTTCTCATTTCTCGCCATAACTTTGTCGCCTTGCCACGGCCAAACCGTTCGAGATATCAAAAATCTCCTCGCAATTTAGCGTCCCCAATGTCTTGAGATCATGCTGACCGAGTTTGGTGACAATCCCATGGAATTCCTGGGAGGAGTACGTTAAATTCCAGAGCATGTGCTTTTTAAACAGCCCTAAATATCTCACTTCCTGTCAGGTGGAGCCTATGACATAGAGTACAAAAGTTGTTTGGCTCAGTGAGATCTATATGTGTACCGAGTTTCATATCAATACATGCAAGTATGTGTGCGCAGTACATCAAGTTTTCAAACTGTGTTCCAGGGGGCGCTGTAGAGGCCCTGAACCACGCCCGGGTCCCAGCCTCTGTGGCGTCCTGATGGCCGCAGATTCCGACGTGTGTGCAAATTTTCAAGAGTTTTTGAGTATGTTAAGGCCCCCAAAAGTGCCCGGAAGGTTGAAAAAAAGAAAAAAAAAAAAAAAAAAAAAAAAAAAAAAAAAATAATAACCCTTAGAAGAACAATAGGGCCTTCGCCCTTTTGGGCTCGGGCCCTAATTAGAAACCTGCTGTCACTCTGCCTGTGCCTGTCTGTGTTCAGTCACCATTGAGTCACTGAAGAGTGACTGAAGGGGGGAGGGGTGTAAGGGAGAGAGACCAGTGGAACATGCTGTTTTGCTTAAGACCATCTTTGAGGAAGATGCACATTGCTGTAGCGTAATCGACATAAATATGTCTGATATTTTGAGAAAATATAAAGGGTCATTAAATCTTTCATTGTTTGTATTTTGCAGTTGTTGTTTTTTATTTATTTTTACTGAACTGTACCATGAACTTGTCCTATTCAGTCACATAGCAAAAGATTAAGAAAAATACAACTTTTAAGCATGAGTGATTTATCTTCATTGTAGACAATATTTTCATAGTGTTATTTATTGAATATAAAATTATAATAATTAAAAATTTCAAGACAAACTTTGACAACAAAACAAACTTTGCTGTTATCTGTTCAAAACATCCGAAAACCATCATTTGAAGATCAGTTATATATATATCGCCCCATTAAAACACTCAACTTGATTTTTAAAGATATTTTGAAAGAATTAAGCGTTTATAGAGCACTTTATTGTGTATTGCTGTACACCCACATGAACTGTGTTCATGTTCATGTTAATTCACAGTACATAAACTAAAAGATACTAATTTACCTTTAAACAATATATGAATACTTTTTTTTTAGCTTAATATTAATTAACATTAATAAATGCTATTTAATTATTGTTCATGTTAACTAATATAGTTAATGTTAACAAATGAAACTGGATGGCAACATTTTATATATTGTGTGTATGTGTCTCTGTGTTGATTTTAAAGTGTAACCCTTTCAATTCAGTAAACTTAAAATCCAAACTAGCAGAGGGTTACTGTGAATGCATTTGCCAACTGTGCACCGTTTTCCTAATTGATTCTTAGTTATGTAGCGCTTAAGAGTGATGTCTTATAACAGGAGTCACCAGCAAAGCAATATCCACATTCAAATTGTACAGATAGGTAACGATTTAAGCAGAAGTGGTGAATGTAATGCAAGCAATAATAACATTTTGTTATCATCATGAATTACATGTTCTTATCATCATCATCATCATCATCAGAATATAGGGAAAATGTTCACATTTGGTTCACAGTTGGCATTATCTGAAGTCCTTGCAGGGGATTAGGTTTATAGCAAACTCCTCCTAGACATTTAATGAAATCAACATTATATTTGGTCAGTCTGATCTAGAGGCCTTAGAGATGTTAAATTGTGAAGATCTTGAGTTTTCGTTATAGGGCGTGTCCGTGGCGGCCTGACAAAGTTTGATGTTTCGCCATGGACATAGGTGTAATAACTCAGCCATAAAATGTCTGATCTGCCTCAAACTTCACAGGTTTGGTAAGAGTCCTGGCCTGAAGACACCTAAAGGCCAATATTCAGATATTATCATAGCGCCACCTGTTGACACCAGGATATATCATATCTTTCACTAACTCAAACATACCAAGGTCAATCTGCACCAAACTTCATATGTTTGATAATAGTGCTGGCCTGAACACATCTACATGCCAATAATCATTTATAGGCATAGCGCCACCAGCTGCCAATGGGAAGTTTGGCACATTTAAATGACTTATGACATATTTCTCATATATTTACTGTATTAAAAGCATACTGCCCACCGTTTGCTGTTTTCCTAAAGCAACCGGTCGGCGGTGAGCCCGGGTGCGAGGGCCCGTTCATCGCTGCTTGCAGCTTTAATTATTATTATTATTTCATCAATGTTTTGGGTCATTTCGGGGCCCTTAACATACACGAAAACTCTTGAAACTTTGCACACACATTGGAACCTGCGGCCATCAGGGCCGGACAAACTTTGACATGGGGGGGTGACCTGGGGGGGGGCGTGGCACAGCGTTAAAAATTTTTACTTTTGAGGGACTCTGGAGCACACACCGGTTGACCTACATTTATCAAAATTCATACACATATAGACCCCATTGGGCCGAACAACTTTCATGCTCAAAGTCAGTGCTTCGCCCAACAGGAAGTCAGCTATTCAGGGATGTCTAAAAAGCGCATGCAATGGAATTTGATATACTCCTCCTAGGTGTATCCACCGATGGCCACCAAACTCGGTCAGCATGATCTCAAGACATTGGGGACGCAAAATTGCCAGGGGAATTTTGATATTTCGAACGGTTTGGCCGTGGCGGGGCGACAAAGTTATGGCGAGAAATGAGAAACAGGAAGTGTCTAATAACTTTAACACACTTTGTCTGATTTTGACCAAACTTCAGCAGTTTGTTCATCGTCTGATGCCGATCACAGAGATGTGACTATTATGAGTCAACGTTATAGCGCCACCAACTGGCAGCAGAAAGCGTGACGTTTTTGAAACGCTTTAAACTCAGCCTCTTAATTTTACTCAATTTGCTTCAAACTTCATCCCAATAATGTCAAAACACGACCGATAAGAATCTGTGAAGGACGTTATCCATAACTTTTATCATGTTGCCATGGCAACGTGTCAAACTTTAACTTTAGTTTTTTGTGTTTTTGAGCCACTTAAAATGCTTAGAATTTCATGAAACTCAACACACACATCTGTATTAATGACAGTTAAACACTGATAAAAGCCCATAAATGGGCGTGGAGCAGGCGCTCCATAGCGCCACCTTTTGACAAAAGTTGGGGGGTTACTTTGTCCTACAGTCACCAAACTCGGTACATATATTGGACTCATCAAGCCGGACAACTTTCTAATTTACACCCATTAGCTACGACCAACAGGAAGTCAGTTATTTTTATTTAAATATGGATTTTTGGAAAAATCAAGCTGTGGAATTTGAAATACTCCTCCTAGAACTTTCCACCGATGGCCACCAAACTCGGTCAGCATGATCTCAAGATATTGGGAATGCAAAATTGCCAGGGGATTTTTGGTATCTCGAACGGTTTGGCCGTGGCAGGGCGACAAATTATGGCGAGAAATGAGAAACAGGAAATGTCTAATAATTTTGACACACTTTATCTGATTTTGACCAAACTTAAGCAGTTTGTTCGTCGTATGATACCGATCACAGAGATGTGACTATTATGAGTCAAATTTATAGCGCCACCAACTGGCAGCAGGAAGTGTGTTGCTTGCAAAACGCTTTTAAATCAACCTCTTAATTTTACTCAATTTGCTTCAAACTTCATCAGAATAATATCAAAACACGGCCGATGAGAATCTGTGAAGGGGTCCTTGATACATCAAATGCTGTTGCCATGGCAACATGTCAAACTTTAACATTTGTTTCCTGTGTTTTTAAATATAGCTGTGAATAAATTCATATCACTCATAGCAGAATCAGACAGTTCACACCAAACTTTGTCAACATGATGCCAAGATACTGAAGATGTTAAATTGTGAACGGCTTTGGGACATCTTGAACGGTGTTGATGTGGTGATTTATGAAAGTAACAATAAAAAAGATGAAGAGTTATTTTCATGTATCTTTAAATTGTATTATTCTAACTCATCAAAACTTTTTACATATAAAGAACAAGAAATTCTTAGGAAATACGTGTAGTTTCAAAATGTTATCATGCTCAGAGGCCCCAAAAACATTAAAAGTGTCACATAAATTTGTCAGATTAAAGCTCTAATACCAGGGATGAACACTAGAGGTCCTCATAAGATAAGGAATCGTTTGACCTTTAATGCTATTTAGCTCATTCTCAGTGTATAAGAATGAAAATAATCCATAGAATCAGTTGATATAGACTGTACTGTCAGTGTACTTTTACATAATTATTTTGTATAGGTGCTTAAAGAGCATTAAAATCTTTTTTTAATCTTTTAAGGAAAAATTATATGATTTATATACATATATACAATCTCACTGATAGAATAAAAAATCTTATAAGTATGACACTATACTGCTCAGTTCACTTAATTAGAATGAGAAACAAATACATCAACTAAGTTAATATGTATTTATTTTTAATATATTTGTTTATAATTATTTCACAGATGCTTATAGATCATTAAAATAATATTTAAAAATGGATGTAGATCATAAAACATGGTAACTATTTAAAATAGGGTCTCTTTTGTTAACATTGGTTAATGAACTAACACACGAACGAACAACGAACAATATATTTGTACTCGATTTTCTTCAAACTTCATCAGAATGATGTAAAAACACGGCCGATGAGAGTCTGTAAAGGCGTCCCTGATGCCTCAAATGCTGTTGCCATGGCAAATAAATAAAAATACAAAATACATTCAAATATTTGTTTCCTGTGTTTTTGAGGCAGATAGCGTGCCTAGAATTTTATTTTCCATTTTCAATTTTCAATGATTTATTATATATTTAAAGTGCAGCATCCTAACTCTTTGAAACTTTTTTCATACAAATAACTATTCATTCTGATTAAACACAGTTCATTTCATAATTATACAAAACTCCACGAATGAAAGAAAATTAAAAAACAAATCTGATCTCACTCTGCTCTGCACTCTATGTGTGTGTTTGTGTGGTAAGTGGCTGAGTGTAAGGAGGTGGGATGGGTGGTAAGAGAAAGAGTCAGACAGGAGGAGAGACAGTTAGGGTTAGTCCAAAGGGTTATTGTGAATGCATGTGCCAACTGGGCACCGTTTTCCTGATGCTATCGGGATGGCGACTGCCAGACGGCGAGGGCCCGGTCAACGCTGCTTGCAGCTTTAATTATTATTATTATTTCATCAATGTTTTGGGTAATTTCGGGGCCCTTAACATACACGAAAACTCTTGAAACTTTGCACACACATTGGAACCTGCGGCCATCAGGGCCGGACCAACTTTGACATGGGGGGGGTCACCTGGGGGGGGCGTGGCACAGCATGAAAAAAAAATACATTTGAGGGACTCTGGAGCGCACACCGGTTGACCTACAGTTATCAAAATTCATACACATATAGACCTCATCGGGCTGAAAAACTTTCATGCTCAAAGTCAGTGCTTCACCCTACAGGAAGTCAGCTATTCAGGGATGTCTAAAAAGCGCATGCAATGGAATTTGAAATACTCCTCCTAGACCTTTCCACCGATGGCCACCAAACTCGGTCAGCATGATCTCAAGACATTGGGGACGCAAAATTGCCAGGGGATTTTTGATATCTCGAACGGTTTGGCCGTGGCGGGGCGACAAAGTTATGGCGAGAAATGAGAAACAGGAAGTGTCTAATAACTTTAACACACTTTGTCTGATTTTGACCAAACTTCAGCAGTTTGTTCATCTTATGATGCCGATCACAGAGATGTGACTATTAGGAGTCAAAGTTATAGCGCCACCAACTGGCAGCACAAAGCGCAACATTTTCTAAATGCTTTTAAATCAACCTCTTAATTTTACTCAATTTGCTTCAAACTTCATCTCAATAATGTTGAAACATGGCCAATGAGAATCTGTGAATTGCATTATCGATAACTTTTATCATGTAGCCATGGCAACGTATCAAACTTTAACTTTAGCTTTTTGTGTTTTGGAGCCACTTAAAATACTCAGAATTTCATGAAACTTCACACACACATCTGTATTAATGATATTTAGACACTGATAAAAGCCCATAAATGGGTGTGGAGCAGGCGCTCCATAGCGCCACCTTTTGACAAAAGTTGGGGGTTTAGTTTGTCCTACAGTCACCAAACTCGGTACATATATTGATCTCATCAAGCCAGAAACATTTCCAATTTACACCCATTAGCTACGATCGACAGGAAGTCAGCTATTTTGATTTGAATGTGGATATTTGGAAAAATCAGGCTGTGGAATTTTATATACTTCTCTCGGGAAAACCAACCAATTCACACCAAACTTTTTTGACATGATGCCAACATTCTGAAGATGCTAAATTGCGAGCAGATTTAGGATATCTTGAACGGTGTTGATGTGGTGATTGATTGAAATCGGAGTAAAAAAAGATAGCCGTAATTTTATTATATCTTTAAAGTGCAGCATCCAAAGTCTTTGAAACTTTTTTCATACAGACTACTAGTCATTCTGATCAGACACCGTTCATTTCATAATTATACAAAGATCTATGAATTAATGAAAATTAAAAAACAAATCTGATCCCTCTCTGCTCTGCACTTATGTGTGTGCGTGGTAAGTGGGTGTGTGTTTGTTGAGTGTTAGGGTGAGAGTGGGGAGGGGGGATGGGTGGAAAGAGAGAGTCAGAGAGGAGGAGATAGAAGGGAATATTTAAACTCTTGGTTGTTTATTCATTAGGATGTGAATTAGGGCTGGGTATTGTGACCAATTTAGCAATTCGATTCGATTCTTATTTTTATGGTTTCGATTCAATTCGATTCGATATCGATTAGCTATCAATATTTCATTTAAAATGTTAGTTTTGCAGACATGGGATCCATATTTTGATATAAATGTTGGTAACTTAAAACTCCCCTACTTAAGTGTATTACTGAAATACACATCTACATTAATAATAGGGTGCACACAGTTGTTTATTTTAAACAACTTTTATTTTAAATGAATACTGTAACAAGAAGTCATAAATATGTGCATCCAATGTACACCATGTAAACAAACTGCAAAATGCACATTACTGTAAAAAAATAAAAAGACTAAATGTGCAACAGTGAAATCTATTAAGAACTTCAAACATGTTTAAGAAATAAAACATTTTTCTAAATTCAAATCAGGCCCATCATAAAGCCCTTGTCTGCATATACAAAACATTCTAACTGTCCATAAAACTAACAGTTCTTAACTACAGCCTAATCATTTTTGATCACCAGATTTTTTTTGCAAAAAATTTATACCCATTAGCTACGACCAACAGGAAGTCAGCTATTTTGATTTGAATGTGGATTTTTGGAAAAATATAGCTGTGAATAAATTCATATCACTCATAGCAGAATCAGACAGTTCACACCAAACTTTGTCAACATGATGCCAAGATACTGAAGATGTTAAAATGTGAACGGCTTTGGGATATCTTGAACGGTGTTGATGTGGTGATTTATGAAAGTAACAGTAAAAAAGATGAAGAGTTATTTCCATATATCTTTAAATTGCATTATTCTAACTCATCAAAACTTTTTACATATAAAGAACAAGAAATTCTTAGGAAATACGTGTAGTTTCAAAAGGTTATCATGCTCAGAGGCCCCAAAAACATTAAAAGTGTCATATAAATTTGTCAGATTAAAGCTCTAGTACCAGGGATGAACACTAGAGGTCCTCATAAGATAAGGAATCGTTTGAACAATAATGCTATTTAGCTCATTCTCAGTGTATAAGAATGAAAATAATCCATAGAATCAGTTTATATATACTGTACTGTCAGTGTACTTTTACATAATTATTTTGTATAGGTGCTTAAAGAGCATTAAAATCTTTTATTAATCTTTTAAGGAAAACTTATATGATTTATATACATATATACAATCTCACTGATAGAATAAAAAATCTTATAAGTATGACACTATACTGCTCAGTTCACTTAATTAGAATGAGAAACAAATACATCAACTAAGTTAATATGTATTTATTTTTAATAAATTTGTTTATAATTATTTCACAGATGCTTATAGATCATTAAAATAATATTTAAAAATGGTTGTAGATCATAAAACATGGTAACTATTTAAAATAGGGTCTCTTTTGTTAACAATGGTTAATGAACTAACACACGAACGAACAACGAACAATATATTTGTATTCGATTTTCTTCAAACTTCATCAGAATGATGTAAAAACACGGCCGATGAGAGTCTGTAAAGGTGTCCCTGATGCATCAAATGCTGCTGCCATGGCAAATAAATAAAAATACAAAATACATTCAAATATTTGTTTCCTGTGTTTGTGAGGCAGATATCGTGCCTAGAATTTCATTTTCCATTTTCAATTTTCAATGATTTATTATATATTTAAAGTGCAGCATCCTAACTCTTTGAAACTTTTTTCATACAAATAACTATTCATTCTGATTAAACACAGTTCATTTCATAATTATACAAAACTCCACGAATGAAAGAAAATTAAAAAACATATCTGATCTCACTCTGCTCTGCACTCTATGTGTGTGTTTGTGTGGTAAGTGGCTGAGTGTAAGGAGGGGGGAAGGGTGGCAAGAGAAAGAGTCAGACAGGAGGGGAGACAGTTAGTGTTAGTCCAAAGGGTTACTGTGAATGCATGTGCCAACTGGGCACCGTTTTCCTGATGCTATCGGGATGGCGACTGCCAGACGGCGAGGGCCCGGTCAACGCTGCTTGCAGCTTTAATTAGGGCCCGAGCCCAAAAGGGCGAAGGCCCTATTGTTTTTCTAAGGATTATTATTTAGGGCCCGAGCCCAAAAGGGCGAAGGCCCTATTGTTCTTCTAAGGATTCTTATTTGTTTTTTTTTTTTTTTTTTTTTTCAACCGTTGGGGCACTTTTGGGGGCCTTAACATACTCAAAAACTCTTGAAAATTTGCACACACGTCGGAATCTGCCGTCGTCCGGACGCCACAGAGGCTGGGACCCGGGCGTGGTTCAGGGCCTCTACAGCGCCCCCTGGAACACAGTTTGAAAACTTGATGTACTGCGCACACATACTTGCACGTACTCATATGAAACTCGGTACACATATAGAACTCATCGAGCTGAACAACTTTTGTACTCTATGTCATGGGCTCCACGCAACAGGAAGTGAGATATTTAGGGCTGTTTAAAAAGCGCATGCTCTGGAATTTAACGTACTCCTCCCAGGAATTCCATGGGATTGTCACCAAACTCGGTCAGCATGATCTCAAGACATTGGGGACGCTAAATTGCGAGGAGATTTTTGATATCTCGAACGGTTTGGCCGTGGCAAGGCGACAAAGTTATGGCGAGAAATGAGAAACAGGAAGTGTCTAATAACTGTTGCACACATTGCCTGATTCTGATGAAACTTCACCAGTTTGTTCCTTGTATGATGCCGATTCCATAAATGTGACTATTATGAGTCAAAGTTATAGCGCCACCAACTGGCAGCAGGAAACGTGTCATTTTCAAAATGCTTTGAAATCAGCCTCTTAATTTTACTCGATTTTCTTTAAACTTCATCAAAATCATGTCAAAACACGGCCGATAAGAATATGTAAAGGGGTCGATGATAAATCAAATGCTGTTGCCATGGCAACGTGTCAAACTTTAAAATTACATTCCTGTCTTTTCGAGGCAGATAACATGCTTAGAATTTCATGAAACTCAACACACACATCAATATTAATGATAGTTAGACACTGGCAAAAGGTCATAAATGGGCGTGGAGCAGGCACTCTATAGCGCCATCTTTTGACAAAAGTTGGGGGGTTAGTTTTTCCTACAGTCACCAAACTCTGTACATATATTGTTCTCATCAATCTGGACAACTTTCTAAATCAAACTCATTAGCTAAGACCAACAGAAAGCCGGCTATTTTGATTTGAAGGTGGATTTTTTTTTAAATCAGGTAGTAAACAAATTCACACTACTCCTAAGAACAACCAGCTGTTCACACCAAACTTTTTTAACATGAAGAGAAGATTCTGAAGATGTTAAATTGCGAGCGGATTTGGGATATCTCGAACGGTGTTGACGTGGTGATTTTTTAAAGATGTAGTAAAAAACATAACCCTAATTTTTTATATCTTTAAAGTGCAGCATCCAAACTCTTTAAAACTTTTTTCACACAGAGATCTAATCATTCTGAGCAAGTGCTGGAAATATTAATTTTATACAAGCTTCAATGAATTAAAGAAAATTAAAAAAATAACTCAGAAACCTGCTGTCACTCTGGTGAATGTCTCTACAGTATGTGTGTGCGTTCAGTCAGGCACAGAGAAGCTCATTATTGCAGGGGGGAGGGGTGAGAGGCAGAGAGGGTGACAGAGTAGAGAGCCATCCTACAGACCATCTTTGAACAAAAAATGCACATATGTAGTGTAATTACATAAATATGTCTGATCTTTGAGAGTCTGATATTTTGAGAAAATATAAAGGGTCACTAAGTCTTTCATTGTTCGTATTTTGCAGTTGTTGTTTTTTATTTATTTTTTACTTAACTGTACCATGAACTTGTCCTATTCAGTCACATAGCAAAAGATTTAAAAAAAATACAACTTTTTAGCATGATCACTTTATCTTCATTGATAGACAATATTTACATAGTGTTATTTATTGAATATAAAATAATAATAATAAAAAATTAAGACAAACTTTGACAACAAAACAAACGTTACTGTTATCTCTTCAAAACATCTGAAAACCATAATTTTAAGAACAGTTATAAATATATATATCACCCCGTTAAAATACTCAACTTGATTTTTAAAGATATTTTGAAAGAATGAAGCGTTTATAGAGCACTTTATTGTGTATTGCTGTACACCCACATGAACTGTGTTCATGTTCATGTTAATTCACTGTACATAAACTTTATATGAATACTTTTTTTTAGCTTAATATTAATTAACATTAATAAATGCTATTTATTTATTGGTCATGTTAACTGATATAGTTAATTTTAACAAATGAAACTGGATGGCAACATTTTATATTTTGTGTGTATGTGTCTGTGTGTTGATTTTAAAGTGTAACCCTTTCAATTCTGTAAACTTAAAATCCAAACTAGCAGATGGTTACTGTGAATGCATGTGCCAACTGGGCACCGTCTTCCTTATTGATTCTTAGTTATGACAACAATTGATTTTATACAAAAATATATTATACAAAAATTGTACAGATAGGTAACAATGACATTTAAGCAGAAGTGGTGGATATAAAGGAAGCAATAATAACATTTTGCTATCATCATGAATTACATGTTCTTATTTGTAGCATACTGGTTCACAGTTGGCATCTATCTGAAGTCCTTGCATTGATTGCATTTAATTAAATCAACATTATATTTGGTCAGTCTGATCTTGAGGCCTTAGAGATGTTAAATTGTGAAGATCTTGAGTTTTCATTAAAGGGCATGTCCGTGGTGGCCTGACAAAGTTTGATGTTTCTGCATAGACATAGAAGTGGTTATAACTTAGCCTGAAAATGTCTGATCTGCCACAAAATTCACAGGTTTGGTAAGAGTCCTGGCCTGAAGACACCTAAAGACCAATATTCAGATATTATCATAGCGCCACCTGTTGGCAGCAGGATATCTCATATATTTCACTAACTCAAACATACCAAGGTCAATCTGCACCAAACTTCATATGTTTGATAATAGTGCTGGCCTGAACACATCTACATGCCAATAATCAGTTATAGGCATAGCGCCACCAGCTGGCAGCGGCAAGTTTGGCACATTTAAATGACTTATGACATATTTTTTCTATATTTACTGTATTAAAAGCATACTGCCCACCGTTTGCTGTTTTCCTGAAGCCACCGGTCAGCGGTGAGCCCGGGTGCGAGGGCCCGTTCATCGCTGCTCGCAGCTTTAATATTATTAGGGCCCGAGCCCAAAAGGGCGAAGGCCCTATTGTTTTTCTAAGGATTATTATTATTATTATTATTATTTTTTTTTCAATGTTTTGGGGGATTTCGGGGGCCTTAACATACACGAAAACTCTTGAAACTTTGCACACACATTGGAACCTGCGGCCATCAGGGCCGGACAGCCTTTGACATGGGGGGGTCACCTGGGGGGGGGCATGGCACAGCGTTAAAAATTGCGACTTTTGAAGGGCTCTGGAGCGCACAACGGTTGACCTACAGTCACCAAAATTCATACACATATAGACCTCATCGGGCCGAACAAATTTCACACTCATAGTCCGTGCTTCGCCAAACAGGAAGTCGGCTATTCAGGGATGTCTAAAAAGTGCATGCAATGGAATTTGAAATACTCCTACTAGGCCTTTCCACCGATGGCCACCAAACTCGGTCAGCATGATCTCAAGACATTGGGGACGCAAAATTGCCAGGGGATTTTTGATATCTCGAACGGTTTGACCGTGACGGGGCGACAAATTTATGGCGAGAAATGAGAAACAGGAAGTGCCTAATAACTTTGACATACTTTGTCTGATTTTGACCAAACTTCAGCAGTTTGATCATCGTCTGATGCCGATCACAGAGATGTGACTATTATGAGTCAAAGTTATAGCGCCACCAACTGGCAGCAGAAAGCGTGACGTTTTTGAAACGCTTTAAACTCAGCCTCTTAATTTTACTAAATTTGCTTCAAACTTCATCACAATAATGTCAAAACACGACCGATAAGAATCTGTGAAGGGCGTTATCCATAACTTTTATCATGTTGCCATGGCAACGTGTCAAACTTTAACTTTAGTTTTTTGTGTTTTTGAGCCACTTAAAATGCTTAGAATTTCATGAAACTCAACACACACATCTGTATTAATGACAGTTAAACACTGATAAAAGCCCATAAATGGGCGTGGAGCAGGCGCTCCATAGCGCCACCTTTTGACAAAAGTTGGGGGGTTACTTTGTCCTACAGTCACCAAACTCTGTACATATATTGGACTCATCAAGCCGGACAACTTTCTAATTTACACCCATTAGCTACGACCAACAGGAAGTCAGCTATTTTTATTTAAATATGGATTTTTGGAAAAATCAAGCTGTGGAATTTTAAATACTCCTCCTAGACCTTTCCACCGATGGCCACCAAACTCGGTCAGCATGATCTCAAGATATTGGGAATGCAAAATTGCCAGGGGATTTTTGCTATCTCGAACGGTTTGGCCGTGGCAGGGCGACAAATTATGGCGAGAAATGAGAAACAGGAAATGTCTAATAATTTTGACACACTTTATCTGATTTTGACCAAACTTAAGCAGTTTGTTCGTCGTATGATACCGATCACAGAGATGAGACTATTATGAGTCAAAGTTATAGCGCCACCAACTGGCAGCAGGAAGTGTGTTGCTTGCAAAACGCTTTTAAATCAACCTCTTAATTTTACTCAATTTGCTTCAAACTTCATCAGAATAATATCAAAACACGGCCGATGAGAATCTGTGAAGGGGTCCTTGATACATCAAATGCTGTTGCCATGGCAACATGTCAAACTTTAACATTTGTTTCCTGTGTTTTTAAATATAGCTGTGAATAAATTCATATCACTCATAGCAGAATCAGACAGTTCACAGCAAACTTTGTCAACATGATGCCAAGATACTGAAGATGTTAAATTGTGAACGGCTTTGGGACACCTTGAACGGTGTTAATGTGGTGATTTATGAAAGTAACAATAAAAAAGATGAAGAGTTATTTTCATATATCTTCAAATTGCATTATTCTAACTCATCAAAACTTTTTACATATAAACAACAAGAAATTCTTAGGAAATACGTGTAGTTTCAAAATGTTATCATGCTCAGAGGCCCCAAAAACATTAAAAGTGTCACATAAATTTGTCAGATTAAAGCTCTAATACCAGGGATGAACACTAGAGGTCCTCATAAGATAAGGAATCGTTTGACCTCTAATGCTATTTAGCTCATTCTCAGTGTATAAGAATGAAAATAATCCATAGAATCAGTTGATATAGACTGTACTGTCAGTGTACTTTTACATAATTATTTTGTATAGGTGCTTAAAGAGCATTAAAATCTTTTTTTAATCTTTTAAGGAAAAATTATATGATTTATATACATATATACAATCTCACTGATAGAATAAAAAATCTTATAAGTATGACACTATACTGCTCAGTTCACTTAATTAGAATGAGAAACAAATACATCAACTAAGTTAATATGTATTTATTTTAATATATTTGTTTATAATTATTTCACAGATGCTTATAGATCATTAAAATAATATTAAAAAATGGATGTAGATCATAAAACATGGTAACTATTTAAAATAGGGTCTCTTTTGTTAACATTGGTTAATGAACTAACACACGAACAAACAACGAACAATATTTTGGTACTCGATTTTCTTCAAACTTCATCAGAATTATGTAAAAACACGGCCGATGAGAGTCTGTAAAGGCGTCCCTGATGCATCAAATGCTGTTGCCATGGCAAATAAATAAAAATACAAAATACATTCAAATATTTGTTTCCTGTGTTTTTGAGGCAGATAGCGTGCCTAGAATTTTATTTTCCATTTTCAATTTTCAATGATTTATTATATATTTAAAGTGCAGCATCCTAACTCTTTGAAACTTTTTTCATACAAATAACTATTCATTCTGATTAAACACAGTTCATTTCATAATTATACAAAACTCCACGAATGAAAGAAAATTAAAAAACAAATCTGATCTCACTCTGCTCTGCACTCTATGTGTGTGTTTGTGTGGTAAGTGGCTGAGTGTAAGGAGGTGGGATGGGTGGTAAGAGAAAGAGTCAGACAGGAGGAGAGACAGTTAGGGTTAGTCCAAAGGGTTATTGTGAATGCATGTGCCAACTGGGCACCGTTTTCCTGATGCTATCGGGATGGCGACTGCCAGACGGCGAGGGCCCGGTCAACGCTGCTTGCAGCTTTAATTATTATTATTATTATTATTTTTTTTTCAATGTTTTGGGGGATTTCGGGGGCCTTAACATACACGAAAACTCTTGAAACTTTGCACACACATTGGAACCTGCGGCCATCAGGGCCGGACAGACTTTGACATGGGGGGGTCACCTGGGGGGGGCATGGCACAGCGTTAAAAATTGCGACTTTTGAAGGGCTCTGGAACGCACAACGGTTGACCTACAGTCACCAAAATTCATACACATATAGACCTCATCGGGCCGAACAAATTTCACACTCATAGTCCGTGCTTCGCCAAACAGGAAGTCGGCTATTCAGGGATGTCTAAAAAGTGCATGCAATGGAATTTGAAATACTCCTACTAGGCCTTTCCACCGATGGCCACCAAACTCGGTCAGCATGATCTCAAGACATTGGGGACGCAAAATTGCCAGGGGATTTTTGATATCTCGAACGGTTTGACCGTGACGGGGCGACAAATTTATGGCGAGAAATGAGAAACAGGAAGTGCCTAATAACTTTGACATACTTTGTCTGATTTTGACCAAACTTCAGCAGTTTGTTCATCGTCTGATGCCGATCACAGAGATGTGACTATTATGAGTCAAAGTTATAGCGCCACCAACTGGCAGCAGAAAGCGTGACGTTTTTGAAACGCTTTAAACTCAGCCTCTTAATTTTACTCAATTTGCTTCAAACTTCATCCCAATAATGTCAAAACACGACGGATAAGAATCTGTGAAGGGCGTTATCCATAACTTTTATCATGTTGCCATGGCAACGTGTCAAACTTTAACTTTAGTTTTTTGTGTTTTTGAGCCACTTAAAATGCTTAGAATTTCATGAAACTCAACACACACATCTGTATTAATGACAGTTAAACACTGATAAAAGCCCATAAATGGGCGTGGAGCAGGCGCTCCATAGCGCCACCTTTTGACAAAAGTTGGGGGGTTACTTTGTCCTACAGTCACCAAACTCGGTACATATATTGGACTCATCAAGCCGGACAACTTTCTAATTTACACCCATTAGCTACGACCAACAGGAAGTCAGCTATTTTTATTTAAATATGGATTTTTGGAAAAATCAAGCTGTGGAATTTGAAATACTCCTCCTAGACCTTTCCACCGATGGCCACCAAACTCGGTCAGCATGATCTCAAGATATTGGGAATGCAAAATTGCCAGGGGATTTTTGCTATCTCGAACGGTTTGGCCGTGGCAGGGCGACAAATTATGGCGAGAAATGAGAAACAGGAAATGTCTAATAATTTTGACACACTTTATCTGATTTTGACCAAACTTAAGAAGTTTGTTCGTCGTATGATACCGATCACAGAGATGTGACTATTATGAGTCAAAGTTATAGCGCCACCAACTGGCAGCAGGAAGTGTGTTGCTTGCAAAACGCTTTTAAATCAACCTCTTAATTTTACTCAATTTGCTTCAAACTTCATCAGAATAATATCAAAACACGGCCGATGAGAATCTGTGAAGGGGTCCTTGATACATCAAATGCTGTTGCCATGGCAACATGTCAAACTTTAACATTTGTTTCCTGTGTTTTTAAATATAGCTGTGAATAAATTCATATCACTCATAGCAGAATCAGACAGTTCACACCAAACTTTGTCAACATGATGCCAAGATACTGAAGATGTTAAATTGTGAACGGCTTTGGGACATCTTGAACGGTGTTGATGTGGTGATTTATGAAAGTAACAATAAAAAAGATGAAGAGTTATTTTCATATATCTTTAAATTGCATTATTCTAACTCATCAAAACTTTTTACATATAAAGAACAAGAAATTCTTAGGAAATACGTGTAGTTTCAAAATGTTATCATGCTCAGAGGCCCCAAAAACATTAAAAGTGTCACATAAATTTGTCAGATTAAAGCTCTAATACCAGGGATGAACACTAGAGGTCCTCATAAGATAAGGAATCGTTTGACCTCTAATGCTATTTAGCTCATTCTCAGTGTATAAGAATGAAAATAATCCATAGAATCAGTTGATATAGACTGTACTGTCAGTGTACTTTTACATAATTATTTTGTATAGGTGCTTTAAGAGCATTAAAATCTTTTTTTAATCTTTTAAGGACAAATTATATGATTTATATACATATATACAATCTCACTGATAGAATAAAAAATCTTACAAGTATGACACTATACTGCTCAGTTCACTTAATTAGAATGAGAAACAAATACATCAACTAAGTTAATATGTATTTATTTTTAATATATTTGTTTATAATTATTTCACAGATGCTTATAGATCATTAAAATAATATTTAAAAATGGATGTAGATCATAAAACATGGTAACTATTTAAAATAGGGTCTCTTTTGTTAACATTGGTTAATGAACTAACACACGAACGAACAACGAACAATATATTTGTACTCGATTTTCTTCAAACTTCATCAGAATGATGTAAAAACACGGCCGATGAGAGTCTGTAAATGTGTCCCTGATGCATCAAATGCTGTTGCCATGGCAAATAAATAAAAAAACAAAATACATTCAAATATTTGTTTCCTGTGTTTTTGAGGCAGATAGCGTGCCTAGAATTTTATTTTCCATTTTCAATTTTCAATGATTTATTATATATTTAAAGTGCAGCATCCTAACTCTTTGAAACTTTTTTCATACAAATAACTATTCATTCTGATTAAACACAGTTCATTTCATAATTATACAAAACTCCACGAATGAAAGAAAATTAAAAAACAAATCTGATCTCACTCTGCTCTGCACTCTATGTGTGTGTTTGTGTGGTAAGTGGCTGAGTGTAAGGAGGTGGGATGGGTGGTAAGAGAAAGAGTCAGACAGGAGGAGAGACAGTTAGGGTTAGTCCAAAGGGTTATTGTGAATGCATGTGCCAACTGGGCACCGTTTTCCTGATGCTATCGGGATGGCGACTGCCAGACGGCGAGGGCCCGGTCAACGCTGCTTGCAGCTTTAATTAGGGCCCGAGCACCGATGGTGTGAGGACCCTATTGGATCTGCTTCGTTTATTATTATTATTAGGGCCCGAGCACCGATGGTGTGAGGACCCTATTGGATCTGCTCCGTTTCTTATTAGGGCCCGAGCCCAAAAGGGCGAAGGCCCTATTGTTTTTCTAAGAATTATTATTATTATTATTATTATTATTTTTTTTTCAATGTTTTGGGGGATTTTGGGGCCCTTAACATACACGAAAACTCTTGAAACTTTGCACACACATTGGAACCTGCGGCCATCAGGGCCGGACAAACGTTGACATGGGGGGGTCACCTGGGGGGGGCGTGGCACAGCGTTAAACATTGCGACATTTGAGTGGCCCTGGAGCGCACACCGGTTGACCTACAGTCACCAAAATTCATACACATATAGACCTCATCGAGCCGAACAACTTTCGTGCTCACAGTCCATGCTTCACCAAACAGGAAGTCAGCTATTCAGGGATGTCTAAAAAGCGCATGCAATGGAATTTGATATACTCCTCCTAGGCCTATCCACCGATGGCCACCAAACTCGGTCAGCATGACCTCAAGACATTGGGGACGCAAAATTGCCAGGGGATTTTTGATATCTCAAACGGTTTGGCCGTGGCGGGCCGACAAAGTTATGGCGAGAAATGAGAAACAGGAAGTGCCTAATAACTTTGACACACTTTGTCTGATTTTGACCAAACTTCAGCAGGTTGTTCGTCGTCTGATGCCGATCACAGAGATGTGATTATTATGAGTCAAAGTTTTAGCGCCACCAACTGGCAGCAGAAAGCGCAACGTTTTCTAAATGCTTTTAAATCAACCTCTTAATTTTACTCAATTTGCTTGAAACTTCATCCCAATAATGTCGAAACACGGCCGATGAGAATCTGTGAAGGGCATTATCGATAACTTTTATCATGTTGCCATGGCAACGTGTCAAACTTTAACTTTAGTTTTTTGTGTTTTCGAGCCACTTAAAATACTTGGAATTTCATGAAACTCAACACACACATCTTTATTAATGATATTTAGACACTGATAAAAGCCCATAAATGGGCGTGGAGGAGGCACTCTATAGCGCCACCTTTTGACAAAAGTTGGGGGTTTAGTTTTGCCTACAGTTACCAAACTCGGTACATATATTGGTCTCATCAAGCCGGACAACTTTCTAATTAACACTCATTAGCTACAATAAACAGGAAGTTGGCTATTTTTATTTGAATGTGGATTTTTGGAAAAATCAGGCTGTAAATAAAATCATACTAAACAAAGCAGAAACAAGAAGTTCACACCAAACTTTGTCAACATGATAAGAATATACTCAAAATGCTAAATTGTGAGCGGATTTTGGATATCTTGAACGGTGTTGATGTGGTGATTTTTTAAAAGTCACAGTAAAAAAAGTTGCATTAATTTTTCTATATCTTTAAAGTGCCTAATACCAACTCTTCAAAACTTTGTATGTATTAAGAACAAATCATTCTTAGAAAATACACTTGGTATCAAAATTGGATCATGCTCAGAGGCCCCAAAAACATTAAAAGTATCCAGAAGTGAGAGAGGGAGAAATGAAGACTGTAATACAAGGGATGAACACCAGAGGTCCTCGTATGATAAGGAATATTTTTACCTCTAATCCTATTCTGTTCATTCTCAATGTGCAACAAAGAAACGAATGCATAGATTTATTTGGAGTTGTTATGTACTGTACTGTCACAATACGTTTACCTATTTTTAAAATAAACACTAAAAAGCATAAAAAAATTAGTTATTTTTTTAATGAAAAATTATGAAATGTTTTGTTTGTCTCTCACTGATTTGGTAACACTTTCTATGAAGCCCCTATTATAAGGGTATTTCTAAGGCATTATAATGAACGCATAATGCATTATAAAAAAAGTATAATATATTATATCATCCAATGAATATTCATAACAACAATTATCATACATTATAATACTTAAATATTAGAGGTTATAAATTTTAAGATTATGATTATTTATAACACACAGTAGACACCATTTTAAACCTACTTCATTTGTAAAGGACTATATCATATTAGATTTATTTTTTTACATTATATTCTATACTATTGACTATTAACAACTAACTCTCACCAACTAACACTCCTTACAGTGTAGACTTAGTTTAATGTTAGGCTAAGTAGAAGGTTCATGTTCTTGCAAAGTTACTTATAATCAGTTTGTCTTTTGGGGAACTGTCTAAAAACAGTGTTAGCATATATTTACCACAGCAAATAATAATTACTGCTAGCTGACATGCAGTTGCAGAGTTACTTATAAAAAGCTGTCTAACGGGTACCATCAAAATAATTAAACTGATCATATTATACATTCATCTGATCTGATACCTGATCTTATGGCTATTTGAGAATTATTATTATTATTACTTATAAGTGATCTTTGTATGCTTTAAGTAAAGTGACATCAGTAAGATGGCAAAATATGAGACTTATACATTATAACTATGAGGAGGTAATCATACTCATAAAAGCTATAATAAAAAAAAAAAATTCTAATACATTAAAACTGTTCTTATGAATGCTCATGAGATGATACAACATATTATAAGGTTTTTTATAATTTATTATGCATTCATTATAATGCCTTAAGAATACCCTTATAATGTATTATTAATACATGAACCCACAAATATTTTTAACAAATATAAATAAATGTACTAATGTACCTTTTAATAATATATGAATACTTTTTTTAGCCTAATATTAATTAACATTAATAAATGCTATTTAATTATTGTTCATGTTAACTAATATAGTTATTGTTAACAAATTAAACTGGATGTCAAAATTTTAAATATTGTGTGTATGTGTCTGTGTGTTGATTTTAATTAACCCTTTCAATTCTGTAAACTTTAAATCCAAAGTGGCAAAGGGTTACTGTGAATGCATGTGCCAACTGGGCACCGTTTTCCTGATGCTATCGGGATGGTGACTGCGCATATGGCGAGGGCCCGGTCATCGCTGCTCGCAGCTTTAATTTTTTTTTTTTTTTTTTTTTTTTTTTTTTTCAACCGTTGGGGCACTTTTGGGGGCCTTAACATACTCAAAAACTCTTGAAAATTTGCACACATGTCGGAATCTGCCGTCGTCCGGACGCCACAGAGGCTGGGACCCGGGCGTGGTTCAGGGCCTCTACAGCGCCCCCTGGAACACAGTTTGAAAACTTGATGTACTGCGCACACATACTTGCACGTATTGATATGAAACTCGGTACACATATAGATCTCACTGAGCCAAACAACTTTTGTACTCTATGTCATGGGCTGAACGCAACAGGAAGTGAGATATTTAGGGCTGTTTAAAAAGCGCATGCTCTGGAATTTAACGTACTCCTCCCAGGGTTTCCATAGGATTGTCACCAAACTCGGTCAGCATGATCTCAAGACATTGGGGACGCTAAATTGCGAGGGGATTTTTGATATCTCGAACGGTTTGGCCGTGGCAAGGCGACAAAGTTATGGCGAGAAATGAGAAACAGGAAGTGTCTAATTACTGTTGCACACATTGCTTGATTCTTATGAAACTTCACCAGTTTGTTTGTTGTATGATGCCGATTCCATAAATGTGACTATTATGAGTCAAAGTTATAGCGCCACCAACTGGCAGCAGGAAGCGTGTCATTTTCAAAATCCTTTGAAATCAGCCTCTTAATTTTACTTGATTTTCTTCAAACTTCATCAAAATAATGTCAAAACACGGCCGATGAGAATATGTAAAGGGGTCGATGATAAATCAAATACTGTTGCCATGGCAACGCGTCAAACTTTAAAATTTGATTCCTGTCTTTTCGAGGCAGATAACATGCTTAGAATTTCATGAAACTCAACACACACGTCAATATTAATGATAGTTAGACACTGGCAAAAGGTCATAAATGGGCGTGGAGCAGGCACTCTATAGCGCCATCTTTTGACAAAAGTTGGGGGGTTAGTTTTTCCTACAGTCACCAAACTCTGTACATATATTGTTCTCATCAATCTGGACAACTTTCTAAATCAAACTCATTAGCTAAGACCAACAGAAAGCCGGCTATTTTGATTTGAATGTGGATTTTTGGAAAAATCAGGCTGTAAACAAATTTATACTCCTCCTAAGAACAACCAGCTGTTCACACCAAACTTTTTTAACATGGAGAGAAGATTCTGAAGATGTTAAATTGCGAGCGGTTTTGGGATATCTTGAACGGTGTTGACGTGGTGATTTTTTAAAGATGTATAACCGTCATTTTCTATATCTTTAAAGTGCAGCATCTTAACTATTTAAAACTTTTTTCACACAGAGATCTTATCATTCTGAGCAAGTGCTGTAAATATCAATTTAATTCAAGCTTCTACGAATTAAAGAAAATTAAAAAAAGAAATCAGAAGCCTGCTGTCACTCTGCCTTGAGTGTCTGTGTTCAGTCACCATTGAGTGACTACCATTGAGTGACTGAAGAGAGACTGAAGGGGGAGGGGTGAAAGGGAGAGAGGGAGAGAGAGTAGAACATGCTGTCTTGCTAAAGACCATCTTTGAGGAAAAAAAGCACATTGATGTTACATAAATATGTTTGATCTTTGAGAGTCTGATATTTTGAGAAAATATAAAGGGTCACTAAGTCTTTCATTGTTTGTATTTTGCAGTTGTTGTTTTTTTATTTATTTTTTACTGAACTGTACCATGAACATGTCCTATTCAGTCACATAGCAAAAGATTAAGAAAAATACAACTTTTTAGCATGAGCGGTTTATCTTCATTGATAGACATTTATTTTCATAGTGTTATTTATTGAATATAACATTTTAATTAACAGTTTCAAGACAAACTTTGTCAACAAAACAAACTTTGCTGTTATCTGTTCAAAACATCTGAAAATTTTACCATTTTAAGATCAGTTATATATATATCGCCCCATTACAATACTCAACTTGATTTTTAAAGATATTTTGAAAGAAAGAAGCGTTTATAGAGCACTTTGTGTATTGCTGTACACCCACGTGAACTGTGTTCATGTTCATGTTAATTCACAGTTCATAAACTAATGTTAAAATATACTTTTTTACCATTAAACAATATATGAATACTTTTTTTAGCTTAATATTAATTAACATTAATAAATACTATTTAATTATTGTTCATGTTAACTAATATAGTTAATGTTAACAAATGAAACTGGTTGGTAATTTTATATATTGTGTGTATGTGTCTGTGTGTTGATTTTAAAGTTTAACCCTTTCAATTTAGTAAACTTTAAATCCAACTGACTGAGGGTTACTGTGAATGCATGTGCCAACTGGGCACCGTTTTCCTAATTGATTCTTTCTTAGTTATGTAGCACTTAAAAGTGATGTCTTATAACAGGAGTCACCTGCAAAGCAATATCCACACACAAATTGTACAGATAGGTAACGATGACATTTAAGCAGAAGTGGTGGACGTAAAGCAAGCAATAATAACATTTTGTTATCATCAACCTCAGAATATAGGGAAAATGTTCCCTATATTGTGAACGGCTTTGGGATATCTTGAACGGTGTTGATGTGGTGATTTGTTGGAGACACTCTATAGCGCCACCTTTTGACAAAAGTTGGAGGGTTAGTTGTAGCTACAGACATCAAACTTGGTCGGTATATTGGTCTCATCAAGCCAGACAACTTTCTAATTTACACCCATTAGCTACGACCAACAGGAAATCAGCTATTTTGATTTGAATGTGGATTTTTGGAAAAATATAGCTGTGAATAAATTCATATCACTCATAGCAGAATCAGACAGTGCACACCAAACTTTGTATACTGAAGATGTTAAATTGTGAACGGCTTTGGGATATCTTGAATGGTGTTGATGTGGTGATTTATGAAAGTAACAATAAAAAAGATGAAGAGTTATTTTCATATATCTTTAAATTGCATTATTCTAACTCATCAAAACTTTTTACATATAAAGAACAAGAAATTCTTAGGAAATACGTGTAGTTTCAAAATGTTATCATGCTCAGAGGCCCCAAAAACATTAAAAGTGTCACATAAATTTGTCAGATTAAAGCTCCAATACCAGGGATGAACACTAGAGGTCCTCATAAGATAAGGAATCGTTTGACCTCTAATGCTATTTAGCTCATTCTCAGTGTATAAGAATGAAAATAATCCATAGAATCAGTTGATATATACTGTACTGTCAATGTACTTTTACATAATTATTTTTTATAGGTGCTTAAAGAGCATTAAAATCTTTTTTTTAATCTTTTAAGGAAAAATTATATGATTTATATACATATATACACTCTCACTGATAGAATAAAAAATCTTATAGGTATGACACTATACTGCTCAGTTCACTTAATTAGAATGAGAAACAAATACATCAACTAAGTTAATATGTATTTATTTTTAATATATTTGTTTATAATTATTTCACAGATGCTTATAGATCATTAAAATAATATTTAAAAATGGTTGTAGATCATAAAACATGGTAACTATTTAAAATAGGGTCTCTTTTGTTAACAATGGTTAATGAACTAACAAACACGAACGAACAACGAACAATATATTTGTACTAGATTTTCTTCAAACTTCATCAGAATAATGTAAAAACACGGCCGACGAGAGTCTGTAAAGGCGTCCCTGATGCATCAAATGCTGTTGCCATGGCAAATAAATAAAAATAAAAAAAACCTTCAAATATTTGTTTCCTGTGTTTTTAAGGCAGATAGTGTGCTTAGAATTTCATTTTCCATTTTCAATTTTCAATGATTTATTATATATTTAAAGTGCAGCATCCTAACTCTTTGAATCTTTTTTCATACAAATAACTATTCATTCTGATCAAACACAGTTCATTTCATAATTTTACAAAACTCCACGAATGAAAGAAAATTAAAAAACATATCTGATCTCACTCTGCTCTGCACTCTATATGTGTGTTTGTGTGGTAAGTGGCTGAGTGTAAGGAGGGGGGATGGGTGGTAAGAGAAAGAGTCAGACAGGAGGAGAGACAGTTAGGGTTAGTCCAAAGGGTTACTGTGAATGCATGTGCCAACTGGGCAACGTTTTCCTGATGCTATCGGGATGGCGACTGCACAGACGGCGAGGGCCCGGTCATCGCTGCTTGCAGCTTTAATTAGGGCCCGAGCACTACAGTGCGAGGACCCTATTGGAATTGCTCCGTTTATTATTATTCTTCTTCTTCTTCTCCAAAATGAAAAGTCTTTTTGAGGGCCTAAACATGCCCGAAAACTCACGAAACTTTGCACACGCATCAGACCTGGCGAAAATTTACATCTGATATGGTTTTCAAAAGTGGGTGTGGCAAAATGGCTCGATAGCGCCACCTATAAAATTTCAACGGAGTGCGCCTCGAGCTACGTTTCTCGTACATGTATGAAACTCGGTACACATATGTAACACACCAATACCTACAAAAAAGTCTCCTGGTGCAACATCCGAAACCCAACAGGAAGTCCGTTATATTGAATTTCCTGTACGATTTTTGTGCAGTTTTTGCCATTTTCAGGCCTCGTACTTTAACGAACTCCTCCTACAGTTTTTATCCGATCATCTTCAAATTTGCTGAGTGTCATCATAAGGCCTTTGCGATGTTAAATTGCGAAGCTTTAGAGTTTTCGTCGAAGGGCGTGTCCGTGGCGGCCTGACAAACTTTGATGTTTCGCCATGAAAAAGGAAGTTGCTATAACTCAGGCATACAATGTCTGATCTGCCTCAAACTTCACATGTTTGATGACAGTCCGGTCCTGAACACACGTCAGAGCCTAAATTCAGTTATAGTCATAGCGCCACCTGCTGACAACAGGAAATGACATGTTTAACACTGTTACGGACTCTTAGCAACATATTGAAAAGCGTTAACAAGTCTTAAATAGGCTAGCAACATGCTACAAACATGCTAAAACATGCTAGCAACACTTAGCTAAGAGCTAAAGCATGCTATTAATAGAAATACAAAAGGAAATTGCTGTAACTCATGTATATACTGTTGAATCTGACCCAAACTTAATATTCAAGATGCTACAAAAATAATAAAGCATGTTAGCAACACTTAGCTAATATGCTAAAGCATGCTAATTATACAATAAAACAGGAAGTTACTCTAACTCAGGCATACCATGTCCAATCAGCCCCAAACTTAACATGTTTGATAAGAATCCTGGCCTAAACACACGCCCATGCCTGTATTCAGTTATAGTCATAGCGCCACCAGCTGGTAACAGGAAGCCACATGTTTAATACTGTTGTGGATGCCTAGCAACATTTTAAAAAAATTCAACAACTGTTAAAAAGGGTAGCAACATGCTAGAAACATGCTATAACATGTTAGCAACATTTAGCTAAGTGCTAAAGCATGCTCTTAATGCAATGAAACAGGAAGTTACTGTAACTCAGGCATGCAATGTCCAATCAGCCCCAAACTTCACATGTTTGATAACAGTCCTGGCCTGAAGATGTCTACATGCCAATATTCAGTTATAGTTATAGCGCCACCTACTGTCAACAGGAAGTGACATGTTTAACACTGTGACACACTATTAGCAACACACTAAAAAAGCCATTGAGTGCTAAACTAGTTTAAAACGTACTCAAACATGCTAGCAACACTTACTTAGTGCTAAAGCATGTTGTTAAAGACATAAAACAGGAAGTTACTGTAACTCAGGCATGCAATGTCCAATCATCCCCAAACTTCACATGTTTGATAAGACTCCTGGCCTGAAGATATATACATGCCCATATTCAGTTATAGTCACAGCGCCACCTTCTGACAACAGGAAGTGTCGTTTAAAGGTGTTATGGACTCCTAGCAACATATTAAAAAGCGTTAGCAATTTTTAAATAGGCTAGCATCATGCTAGAATCATGTTAAAACATGCTAGCAACACTTAGCTAAGAGCTAAAGCATGATATTAATACAAAGAAAAATAAGTGTAACTCATGCATACAATGTCCAATCTGACCCAAGCTTAATAGGTTTGATAAGAGTCCTGGTCTGAACACAAGCCCATGCCCATATTCAGTTATAGTCATAGTACCACCTACTGGCAACAGGAAGTCACATGTTTAATACTGTTGTGGATGCCAAGCAACATCTTAAAAATATCAACAAGTGTTAAATAGGGTAGCAACATGCTAGAAACATGTTAGCAACATTTAGCTAAGTGCTAAAGCATACTCTTAATGCAATGAAACAGGAAGTTACTGTAACTCAGGCATGCAATGTCCAATCAGCCCCAAACTTAATATGTTTGATAAGAGTCCTGGCCTGAATACATTTACATGCCAGTATTTAGTTATAGTCATAGCGCCACCAGCTGGCAACAGCAAATTACTTGTTTTACACTAACTTAAGCATGCAATGTACAATTTGCACCAAACTTGACATGTTTGCCAATAGTCCTGGCCTGAAGACATCTAAAAGCCAATATTTCGTAATAGCGCCACCTGTTGGCAGCAGGATATGTCATGACTTACACTCAAGCATGCCATGTTCAAGCTTCACCAAACTTCATATGTTTGATAAAAGCACTGGCCTGAACACATCTGCATGCCAATATTCAGTTATAGGCATAGCGCCACCAGCTGGCAGCAGGAAGATTGGCACATATCAATGACTTTGACATATTCCTCCTACATTTACTGTGTTAATAGCATAGTGCCCACCATTCGCCACCGATTGGCGGTGAGCCCGAGTGCGAGGGCCCTACCATCGCTGCTTGCAGCTTTAATTAGGGCCCGAGCACCGATGGTGTGAGGACCCTATTGAATCTGCTCCGTTTATTATTATTATTATTATTCTTATCCGGAATGAATCGCATTTTTGAGGGCCTAAACATACCCGAAAACTAACGAAACTTTGCACACACATCAAACCTGGCGAAAATGGACGTCTGATATGGGTTGCAGAAGTGGGTGTGGCAAAATGGCTAAATAGCGCCACCTTTACACGTTCCGCGGTGTGCGCATTCAGCTGTGATTATCGTACATGCACAAAAATCGGTACACACATGTAACACACCAATACCTACAAAAAAGCCTCTTGAGATAAAATCCGAAACCCAACAGGAAGTCGGTTATTATTAATTTTCTCAGCAAAATTTGTGTCATTTTTGCCATTTTCAGGCGTCATACTTGAACGAACTCCTCCTAGAGATTTATTCCGATAAACACCAAATTTGGTGAGTCTAATCTAAAGCCCTTTGTGACGTTAAATTGTGAAAATCTAGAGTTTTCATCGGAGGGCGTGTCCGTGGCGGCCTCGCAAATTTCGATGTTTCGCCATGAAAAAGAAGTTGCTATAACTCAGGCATAAAATGTCGGATCTGCCCCAAACTTTACATGTGTGATAACACTCCTGACCTGATGACATCTATATGTCCATATTCAGTTATAGTCATAGCGCCACCTGCTGGCAACAGGAAGTGTCATGCTGTACTCTGCAACAAACTCCACCTAGAGATTTATGCAGATCAACACCAAAATCGGTCAGTCTAATCAAAAGGCTTTAGTGATGTTAAATTGCGAAGATCTTGAGTTTTCGTTGAAGGGCGTGTCCGTGGCGGCCTGACAAATTTCGAGGTCTCGCCATGGATATAAAACTTGTTATAACTCAGCCATAAAATGTCCGATTTGCCTCAAACTTCACATGTTCGATAAGAGTCCTGGCCTGAACAAATCTAAAGGCCAATATTCTATTATAATCACAGCGCCACCTGTTGGCAACAGGAAATGACTTGTAGCAAACTCCTCCTAGAGATTTAATGATATCAACTTTATATTTGCTCAGTCTGATCTAGAGGCCTTAGAGATGTTAAATTGCGAAGATCTTGAGTTTTCGTTAAAGGGCGTGTCCTTGGTGGCCTGACAAAGTTTGATGTTTCGCCATGTACATAGAAGTTGTTATAACTCAGCCATAAAATGTCCGATCTGCCTCAAACTTCACAGGTTTGGTAAGAGTCCTGGCCTGAAGATACCTAAAGGCCAATATTCAGATATTATCATAGCGCCACCTGTTGGCAGCAGGATATATCATATCTTTCACTAACTCAAACATACCAAGGTCAATCTGCACCAAACTTCATATGTTTGATGAAAGTGCCAGTCTGAACACATCTACATGCCAATAATCAGTTATAGGCATAGCGCCACCAGCTGGCAGCAGGAAATTTGGCACATTTAAGTGACTTTGACATATTTCTCCTATTTTTACTGTATTAAAAGCATACTGCCCACCATTAGCTGTGTTCCTAAAGCCACCGGTCGGCGGTGAGCCCGTGTGCGAGGGCCCGTTCATCGCTGCTTGCAGCTTTAATTATTATTATTCTTCTTCTCCGGAATGAATCGCATTTTTGAGGGCCTAAACATACCCGAAAACTCATGAAACTTTGCACACACATCAAACCTGGCGAAAATGGACGTCTGATATGGGTTGCAGAAGTGGGTGTGGCAAAATGGCTCAATAGCGCCACCTTTACACGTTCCGCGGTGTGCGCTTTCAGCTGTGATTCACGTACATGCACGCAAATCGGTACACACATGTAACTCACCAATACCTACAAAAAAGCCTCCTGGGACAAAATCCGAAACCCAACAGGAAGTCGGTTATTATTAATTTTCTTAGCAAAATTTGTGTCATTTTTGCCATTTTCAGGCGTCATACTTGAACGAACTCCTCCTAGAGATTTATTCGGATCAACACCAAATTTGGTGAGTCTAATCTAAAGCCCTTTGTGACGTTAAATTGCGAAGATCTAGAGTTTTCATCAGAGGGCGTGTCCGTGGCGGCCTCGCAAATTTCGATGTTTCGCCATGAAAAAGGAAGTTGCTATAACTCAGGCATAAAATGCCCGATCTGCCCCAAACTTCACATGTGTGATAACACTCCTGACCTGATGACATCTACATGCCCATATTCAGTTTTACTCATAGCGCCACCTGCAGGCACCAGGAAGTGTCATGCTGTACTCTGCAACAAATTCCTCCTGGAGATTTAATCAGATCAACACCAAAATCGGTCAGTCTAATAAAAAGGCTTTAGCGATGTTAAATTGCGAAGATCTTGAGTTTTCGTTGAAGGGCGTGTCCGTGGCGGCCTGGCAAATTTCGTGGTCTCGCCATGGATATAAATCTTGTTATAACTCAGCCATAAAATGTCCGATTTGCCTCAAACTTCACATGTTCGATAAGAGTCCTGGCCTGAACCAATCTGAAGGCCTATATTCTATTATAATCACAGCGCCACCTGTTGGCAACAGGAAATGACTTGTACCAAACTCCTCCTAGAGATTTAATGATATCAACATTATATTTGGTCAGTCTGATCTCGAGGCCTTAGAGATGTTAAATTGTGAAGATCTTGAGTTTTCGTTAAAGGGCGTGTCCATGGCGGCCTGACAAAGTTTGATGTTTCGCCATGGACATAAAAGTTGTTATAACTCAGCCATAAAATGTCCGATCTGCCTCAAACTTCACATGTTTGGTAAGAGTCCTGGCCTGAAGACATTTAAAGGCCAATATACAGATATTATTATAGTGCCACCTATTGGCAGCAGGATATATCATATCTTGCACTAACTCACACATACCAAGGTCAATCTGCACCAAACTTCATATGTTTGATGAAAGTGCTGGCCTGAACACATCTACATGCCAATAATCAGTTATTGGCATAGCGCCACCAGCTGGCAGCAGGAAGTTTGGCATATTTAAGTGACTTTGATCTATTTTTCCTACATTTACTGTATTAAAAGCATACTGCCCACCGTTTGCTGTGTTCCTAAAGCCACCGGTCGGCGGTGAGCCCGTGTGCGAGGGCCCGTTCATCGCTGCTTGCAGCTTTAATTATTATTATTATTATTATTATTATTATTCTCCAAAATGAATCGCATTTTTGAGGGCTTAGACATACCCGAAAACTCATGAAACTTCGCACATACATCAGACCTGGCGAAAATTTACGTCTGATATGGGTTGCAGAAGTGGGTGTGGCAAAATGGCTCGATAGCGCCACCTTTACACGTTCCGCGGTGTGCGCTTTCAGTTGTGATTCACGTACATGCACGAAAATCGGTACACACATCTAGCTCACCAATACCTACAAAAAAGCCTCTTGGAGCAAAATTTGACACCCAACAGGAAGTCGGTTATTTTTAATTTTCTTAGCAAAATTTGTGTAATTTTTGCCATTTTCAGGCGTCATACTTGAACGAACTCCTCCTAGAGATTTATTCGGATCAACGGCAAATTTGGTGAGTCTAATCTAAAGCCCTTTGTGACGTTAAATTGCGAAGATCTAGAGTTTTCATCGGAGGGCGTGTCCGTGGCGGCCTGGCAAATTTCGATGCTTCGCCATGAAAAAGGAAGTTGCTATAACTCAGGCATAAAATGCCCGATCTGCCCCAAACTTCACATGTGTGATAACACTCCTGACCTGATGACATCTACATGCCCATATTCAGTTATAGTCATAGCGCCACCTGCAGGCAACAGGAAGTGTCATGCTGTACTCTTCAACCAACTCCTCCTAGAGATTTATACAGATCAACTCCAAAATCGGTCAGTCTAATATAAAGGCCTTAGCGATGTTAAATTGTAAAGATCTTAAGTTTTCGGTAAAGGGCGTGTCCGTGGCGGCCTGACAAATTTCGAGGTCTCGCCATGGATATAAAACTTGTTATAACTCAGCCATAAAATGTCCGATTTGCCTCAAACTTCACATATTCGATAAGAGTCCTGGCCTGAACACATCTCAAGGCCAACATTCTATTATAATCACAGCGCCACCTGTTGGCAACAGGAAATGACTTGTATCAAACTCCTCTTAGAGATTTAACTATATTAACATTATATTTGGTCATTCTGATCTAGAGGCCTTAAAGATGTTAAATTGCGAAGATCTTGAGTTTTCGTTAAAGGGCGTGTCTGTGGCGGCCTCACAAGTTTGATGTTTCGCCATGGACATAAAAGTTGTTATAACTCAGCCATAAAATGTCCGATCTGCCTCAAACTTCACAGGTTTGTTAAGAGTCCTGGCCTGAAGACACCTAAAGGCCAATATTCAGATATTATCATAACGCCACCTGTTGGCAGCAGGATATATCATATCTTTCACTAACTCAAACATACCAAGGTCAATCTGCACCAAACTTCATGTGTTTGATGAAAGTGGTGGCCTGAACACATCTACATGCCAATAATCAGTTATAGGCATAGCGCCACCAGCTGGCAGCGGGAAATTTGGCACATTTAAGTGACTTTGACATATTTCTACTATTTTTACTGTATTAAAAGCATACTGCCCACCGTTTGCTGTTTTCCTAAAGCCACTGGTCGGCGGTGAGCCCGGGTGCGAGGGCCCGTTCATCGCTGCTTGCAGCTTTAATTATTATTATTATTATTCTTCTCCAAAATGAATCGCATTTTTGAGGGCTTAGACATTCCCGAAAACTCATGAAACTTCGCACACACATCAGACCTGGCGAAAATTTACATCTGATATGGGTTTCAGAAGTGGGTGTGGCAAAATGGCTCGACAGCGCCACCTTTACACGTTCCGCGGTGTGCGCTTTCAGCTGTGATTCACGTACATGCACGGAAATCGGTACACACATGTAACACACCAATACCTACAAAAAAGCCTCTTGGAGCAAAATCCGGAACCCAACAGTAAGTCGGTTAATATTAATATTCTCAACAAAATTTGTGTCATTTTTGCCATTTTCAGGCGTCGTACTTGAACGAACTCCTCCTAGAGGTTTATTCGGATCAACACCAAATTTGCAGAGTCTAGTCTAAAGCCCTTTGTGACGTTAAATTGTGAAGATCTAGAGTTTTTATCGGAGGGCGTGTCCATGGCGGCCTCGCAAATTTCGATGTTTCGCCATGAAAAAGGAAGTTGCTATAACTCAGGCATACAATGTCCGATCCGTCCCAAACTTCACATGTGTGATAACACTCCTGACCTGATGACATCTACATGCCCATATTCAGTTTTACTCATAGCGCCACCTGCTGGCAACAGGAAGTGTCATGCTGTACTCTGCAACAAACTCCTCCAAGAGATTTTATCAGATCAACACCAAAATCGGTCAGTCTAATAAAAAGGCTTTAGCGATGTTAAATTGCGAAGATCTTGAGTTTTCGTTGAAGGGCGTGTCCGTGGCGGCCTGGCAAATTTCGAGGTCTCGCCATGGATAATACACTTGTTATAACTCAGCCATAAAATGTCCGATTTGCCTCAAACTTCACATGTTCGATAAGAGTCCTGGCCTGAACCAATCTGAAGGCCAATATTCTATTATAATCACAGCGCCACCTGTTGGCAACAGGAAATGACTTGTATCAAACTCCTCCTAGAGATTTAATGATATCAACATTATATTTGGTCAGTCTGATCTAGAGGCCTTAAAGATGTTAAATTGCGAAGATCTTGAGTTTTCGTTAAAGGGCGTGTCTGTGGCTGCATGACAAAGTTTGATGTTTCGCCATGGACATAGAAGTTGTTATAACTCAGCCATAAAATGTCCGATCTGCCTCAAACTTCACAGGTTTGGTGAGAGTCCTGGCCTGAAGACACCTAAAGGCCAATATTCAGATATTATCATAGCGCCACCTGTTGGCAGCAGGATATATCATATCTTTCACTAACTCAAACATACCAAGGTCAATCTGCACCAAACTTCATATGTTTGATGAAAGTGGTGGCCTGAACACATCTACATGTCAATAATCAGTTATAGGCATAGCGCCACCAGCTGGCAGCAGGAAATTTGGCACATTTAAGTGACTTTGACATATTTCTCCTATTTTTACTGTATTAAAAGCATTCTACCCACCATTTGCTGTGTTCCTAAAGCCACCGGTCGGCGGTGAGCCCATGTGCGAGGGCCCGTTCATCGCTGCTTGCAGCTTTAATTAGGGCCCGAGCCCAAAAGGGCGAAGGCCCTATTGTTCTTCTAAGGGTTCTTATTAGGGCCCGAGCCCAAAAGGGCGAAGGCCCTATTGTTCTTCTAAGGGTTATTATTTTTTTTTTTTTTTTTTTTTTTTTTTTTTTCTTTTTTTCAACCTTCCGGGCACTTTTGGGGGCCTTAACATACTCAAAAACTCTTGAAAATTTGCACACACGTCGGAATCTGCGGCCATCAGGACGCCAAAGAGGCTGGGACCCGGGCGTGGTTCAGGGCCTCTACAGCGCCCCCTGGAACACAGTTTGAAAACTTGATGTACTGCGCACACATACTTGCATGTATTGATATGAAACTCGGTACACATATAGATCTCACTGAGCCAAACAACTTTTGTACTCTATGTCATGGGCTCCACGCAACAGGAAGTGAGATATTTAGGGCTGTTTAAAAAGCGCATGCTCTGGAATTTAACGTACTCCTCCCAGGAATTCCATGGGATTGTCACCAAACTGGGTCAGCATGATCTCAAGACATTGGGGACGCTAAATTGCGAGGAGATTTTTGATATCTCGAACGGTTTGGCCGTGGCAAGGCGACAAAGTTATGGCGAGAAATGAGAAACAGGAAGTGTCTAATAACTGTTGACCACATTGCCTGATTCTGATGAAACTTCACCAGTTTGTTCGTTGTATGATGCCGATTCCATAAATGTGACTATTATGAGTCAAAGTTATAGCGCCACCAACTGGCAGCAGGAAGTGTGTCATTTTCAAAATGCTTTGATATCAGCCTCTTAATTTTACTCGATTTTCTTTAAACTTCATCAAAATCATGTCAAAACACGGCCGATAAGAATATGTAAAGGGGTCGATGATAAATCGAATGCTGTTGCCATGGCAACATGTCAAACTTTAAAATTAGATTCCTGTCTTTTCGAGGCAGTTAACATGCTTAGAATTTCATGAAACTCAACACACACATCAATATTTATGATAGTTAGACACTGGCAAAAGGTCATAAATGGGTGTGGAGCAGGCACTCTATAGCGCCATCTTTTGACAAAAGTTGGGGGGTTAGTTTTTCCTACAGTCACTAAACTCTGTACATATATTAATCTCATCAATTTGGACAACTTTCTAAATCAAACTCATTAGCTGAGACCAACAGGAAGCCGGCTATTTTGATTTGAATGTGGATTTTTGGAAAAATCAGGCTGTAAACAAATGCACACTACTTCTAAGAACAACCAGCTGTTCACACCAAACTTTTTTAACATGAAGAGAATATTCTGAAGATGTTAAATTGCGACCGGATTTTGGATATCTTGAACGGTGTGGACGTGGTGATTTTTTAAAGATATAGTAAAAAATATTTTTATATCTTTAAAGTGCAGCATCCAAACTCTTTAAAACTTTTTTCACACAGAGATCTAATCATTCTGAGCAAGTGCTGGAAATAAAAAATGTATACAAGCTTCTATGAATTAAAGAAAATTTAAAAAAGAACTCAGAAACCTGCTGTCACTCTGGTGAATGTCTCTACAGTATGTGTGTGCGTTCAGTCAGGCACAGAGAAGCTCATTATTGCAGGGGGGAGGGGTGAGAGGCAGAGAGGGTGACAGAGTAGAGAGCCATCCTACAGACCATCTTTGAACAAAATGCACATACTGTATGTAGTGTAATTACATAAATATGTCTGATCTTTGAGAGTCTGATATTTTGAGAAAATATAAAGGGTCACTAAGTCTTTCATTGTTCATTTTTTGCAGTTGTTGTTTTTTATTTATTTTTTACTTAACTGTACCATGAACATGTCCTATTCAGTCACATAGCAAAAGATTTTAAAAAATACAACATTTTAGCATGATCAATTTATCTTCATTGATAGACAATATTTACATAGTGTTATTTATTGAATATAAAATCATAATAATAAAAAATTAAGACAAACTTTGACAACAAAACAAACGTTACTGTTATCTCTTCAAAACATCTGAAAACCATAATTTTAAGATCAGTTATATATATGTATCACCCCGTTAAAATACTCAACTTGATTTTTAAAGATATTTTGAAAGAATGAAGCGTTTATAGAGCACTTTATTGTGTATTGCTGTACACCCACATGAACTGTGTTCATGTTCATGTTAATTCACAGTACATAAACTTTATATGAATACTTTTTTTAGCTTAATATTAATTAACATTAATAAATGCTATTTATTTATTGGTCATGTTAACTGATATAGTTAATTTTAACAAATGAAACTGGATGGCAACATTTTATATTTTGTGTGTATGTGTCTGTGTGTTGATTTTAAAGTGTAACCCTTTCAATTCTGTAAACTTAAAATCCAAACTAGCAGATGGTTACTGTGAATGCATGTGCCAACTGGGCACCGTCTTCCTTATTGATTCTTAGTTATGACAACAATTGATTTTATACAAAAATATATTATACAAAAATTGTACAGATAGGTAACAATGACATTTAAGCAGAAGTGGTGGATATAAAGGAAGCAATAATAACATTTTGCTATCATCATGAATTACATGTTCTTATTTGTAGCATACTGGTTCACAGTTGGCATCTATCTGAAGTCCTTGCATTGATTGCATTTAATTAAATCAACATTATATTTGGTCAGTCTGATCTTGAGGCCTTAGAGATGTTAAATTGTGAAGATCTTGAGTTTTCATTAAAGGGCATGTCCGTGGTGGCCTGACAAAGTTTGATGTTTCTGCATAGACATAGAAGTGGTTATAACTTAGCCTGAAAATGTCTGATCTGCCACAAAATTCACAGGTTTGGTAAGAGTCCTGGCCTGAAGACACCTAAAGACCAATATTCAGATATTATCCTAGCGCCACCTGTTGGCAGCAGGATATCTCATATATTTCACTAACTCAAACACACCAAGGTCAATCTGCACCAAACTTCATATGTTTGATAATAGTGCTGGCCTGAACACATCTACATGTCAATAATCAGTTATAGGCATAGCGCCACCAGCTGGCAGCAGCAATTTTGGCACATTTAAATGACTTATGACATATTTTTTCTATATTTACTGTATTAAAAGCATACTGCCCACCGATTGCTGTTTTCCTGAAGCCACCGGTCGGCGGTGAGCCCGGGTGCGAGGGCCCGTTCATCGCTGCTCGCAGCTTTAATTTTTTTTTTTTTTTTTTTTTTTTTTTTCAACCGTTGGGGCACTTTTGGGGGCCTTAACATACTCAAAAACTCTTGAAAATTTGCACACATGTCGGAATCTGCCGTCGTCCGGACGCCACAGAGGCTGGGACCCGGGCGTGGTTCAGGGCCTCTACAGCGCCCCCTGGAACACAGTTTGAAAACTTGATGTACTGCGCACACATACTTGCACGTATTGATATGAAACTCGGTACACATATAGATCTCACTGAGCCAAACAACTTTTGTACTCTATGTCATGGGCTGAACGCAACAGGAAGTGAGATATTTAAGGCTGTTTAAAAAGCGCATGCTCTGGAATTTAACGTACTCCTCCCAGGGTTTCCATAGGATTGTCACCAAACTCGGTCAGCATGATCTCAAGACATTGGGGACGCTAAATTGCGAGGAGATTTTTGATATCTCGAACGGTTTGGCCGTGGCAAGGCGACAAAGTTATGGCGAGAAATGAGAAACAGGAAGTGTCTAATTACTGTTGCACACATTGCTTGATTCTTATGAAACTTCACCGGTTTGTTTGTTGTATGATGCCGCTTCCATAAATGTGACTATTATGAGTCAAAGTTATAGCGCCACCAACTGGCAGCAGGAAACGTGTCATTTTCAAAATCCTTTGAAATCAGCCTCTTAATTTTACTTGATTTTCTTCAAACTTCATCAAAATCATGTCAAAACACGGCCGATGAGAATATGTAAAGGGGTCGATGATAAATCAAATGCTGTTGCCATGGCAACGTGTCAAACTTTAAAATTAGATTCCTGTCTTTTCGAGGCAGATAACATGCTTAGAATTTCATGAAACTCAACACACACGTCAATATTAATGATAGTTAGACACTGGCAAAAGGTCATAAATGGGTGTGGAGCAGGCACTCTATAGCGCCATCTTTTGACAAAAGTTGGGGGGTTAGTTTTTCCTACAGTCACCAAACTCTGTACATATATTGTTCTCATCAATCTGGACAACTTTCTAAATCAAACTCATTAGCTAAGACCAACAGGAAGCCGGCTATTTTGATTTGAATGTGGATTTTTGGAAAAATCAGGCTGTAAACAAATTCACACTCCTTCTAAGAAAAATAAGGTATTCACACCAAACTTTTTTAACATGAAGAGAAGATTCTGAAGATGTTAAATTGCGAGCGAATTTGGGATATCTTGAACGGTGTTGACGTGGTGATTTTTTAAAGATGTAGTAAAAAACATAACCGTAATTTTTTTATATCTTTAAAGTGCAGCATCCAAACTCTTTACAACTTTTTTCACACAGAGATCTTATCATTCTGAGCAAGTGGTGTAAATATCAATTTTATGCAAGCTTCTATGAATTAAAGAAAATTAAAAAAAGAAATTAGAAACCTGCTGTCACTCTGCCTGTGCCTGTCTGTGTTCAGTCACCATTGAGTCACTGAAGAGTGACTGAAGGGGGGAGGGGTGTAAGGGAGAGAGACCAGTGGAACATGCTGTTTTGCTTAAGACCATCTTTGAGGAAGATGAACATTGCTGTAGCGTAATCGACATAAATATGTCTGATATTTTGAGAAAATATAAAGGGTCATTAAATCTTTCATTGTTTTGTATTTTGCAGTTGTTGTTTTTTATTTATTTTTACTGAACTGTACCATGAACTTGTCCTATTCAGTCACATAGCAAAAGATTAAGAAAAATACAACTTTTAAGCATGAGTGAATAATCTTCATTGTAGACAATATTTTCATAGTGGTATTTATTGAATATAAAATTATAATAATTAAAAATTTCAAGACAAACTTTGACAACAAAACAAACTTAGCTGTTATCTGTTCAAAACATCCGAAAACCATCATTTTAAGATCAGTTATATATATATCGCCCCATTAAAACACTCAACTTGATTTTTAAAGATATTTTGAAAGAATTAAGCGTTTATAGAGCACTTTGTGTATTGCTGTACACCCACATGAACTGTGTTCATGTTCATGTTAATTCACAGTACATAAACTAATTTACCTTTAAACAATATATGAACTTTTTTTTAGCTTAATATTAATTAACATTAATAAATGCTATTTAATTATTGTTCATGTTAACTAATATAGTTAATGTTAACAAATGAAACTGGATGGCATCATTTTATATATTGTGTGTATGTGTCTCTGTGTTGATTTTAAAGTGTAACCCTTTCAATTCAGTAAACTTAAAATCCAAACTAGCAGAGGGTTACTGTGAATGCATTTGCCAACTGTGCACCGTTTTCCTTATTGATTCTTAGTTATGTAGCGCTTAAGAGTGATGTCTTATAACAGGAGTCACCAGCAAAGCAATATCCACACAAAAATTGTACAGATAGGTAACGATTTAAGCAGAAGTGGTGAATGTAATGCAAGCAATAATAACATTTTGTTATCATCATGAATTACATGTTCTTATCATCATCATCAAATTATTGGGAAAATGTTCACATTTGGTTCACAGTTGGCATTATCTGAAGTCCTTGCAGGGGATTAGGTTTATAGCAAACTCCTCCTAGACATTTAATGAAATCAACATCATATTTGGTCAGTCTGATCTAGAGGCCTTAGAGATGTTAAATTGTGAAGATCTTGAGTTTCAGTAAAGGGCGTGTCCGTGGCGGCCTGACAAAGTTTGATGTTTTGCCATGGACATAGGTGTAATAACTCAGCCATAAAATGTCTGATCTGCCTCAAACTTCAGAGGTTTGGTAAGAGTCCTGGCCTGAAGACACCTAAAGGCCAATATTCAGATATTATCATAGCGCCACCTGTTGACACCAGGATATATCATATCTTTCACTAACTCAAACATACCAAGGTCAATCTGCACCAAACTTCATATGTTTGATAATAGTGCTGGCCTGAACACATCTACATGCCATTTAAAGGCATAGCGCCACCAGCTGCCAATGGGAAGTTTGGCACATTTAAATGACTTATGACATATTTCTCATATATTTACTGTATTAAAAGCATACTGCCCACCCTTTGCTGTTTTCCTAAAGCCACCGGTCGGCGGTGAGCCCGGGTGCGAGGGCCCGTTCATCGCTGCTTGCAGCTTTAATTAGGGCCCGAGCCCAAAAGGGCGAAGGCCCTATTGTTTTTCTAAGGATTATTATTATTATTAGGGCCCGAGCCCAAAAGGGCGAAGGCCCTATTGTTTTTCTAAGGATTATTATTATTATTATTATTATTATTATTTTTTTTTCAATGTTTTGGGGGATTTCGGGGGCCTTAACATACACGAAAACTCTTGAAACTTTGCACACACATTGGAACCTGCGGCCATCAGGGCCGGACAGACTTTGACATGGGGGGGTCACCTGGGGGGGGCATGGCACAGCGTTAAAAATTGCGACTTTTGAAGGGCTCTGGAGCGCACAACGGTTGACCTACAGTCACCAAAATTCATACACATATAGACCTCATCGGGCCGAACAAATTTCACACTCATAGTCCGTGCTTCACCAAACAGGAAGTCGGCTATTCAGGGATGTCTAAAAAGTGCATGCAATGGAATTTGAAATACTCCTACTAGGCCTTTCCACCGATGGCCACCAAACTCGGTCAGCATGATCTCAAGACATTGGGGACGCAAAATTGCCAGGGGATTTTTGATATCTCGAACGGTTTGACCGTGACGGGGCGACAAATTTATGGCGAGAAATGAGAAACAGGAAGTGCCTAATAACTTTGACATACTTTGTCTGATTTTGACCAAACTTCAGCAGTTTGTTCATCGTCTGATGCCGATCACAGAGATGGGACTATTATGAGTCAAAGTTATAGCGCCACCAACTGGCAGCAGAAAGCGTGACGTTTTTGAAACGCTTTAAACTCAGCCTCTTAATTTTACTCAATTTGCTTCAAACTTCATCCCAATAATGTCAAAACACGACCGATAAGAATCTGTGAAGGGCGTTATCCATAACTTTTATCATGTTGCCATAGCAACGTGTCAAACTTTAACTTTAGTTTTTTGTGTTTTTGAGCCACTGAAAATGCTTAGAATTTCATGAAACTCAACACACACATCTGTATTAATGACAGTTAAACACTGATAAAAGCCCATAAATGGGCGTGGAGCAGGCGCTCCATAGCGCCACCTTTTGACAAAAGTTGGGGGGTTACTTTGTCCTACAGTCACCAAACTCGGTACATATATTGGACTCATCAAGCCGGACAACTTTCTAATTTACACCCATTAGCTACGGCCAACAGGAAGTCAGCTATTTTTATTTAAATATGGATTTTTGGAAAAATCAAGCTGTGGAATTTGAAATACTCCTCCTAGACCTTTCCACCGATGGCCACCAAACTCGGTCAGCATGATCTCAAGATATTGGGAATGCAAAATTGCCAGGGGATTTTTGGTATCTCGAACGGTTTGGCCTTGGCAGGGCGACAAATTATGGCGAGAAATGAGAAACAGGAAATGTCTAATAATTTTGACACACTTTATCTGATTTTGACCAAACTTAAGCAGCTTGTTCGTCGTATGATAACGATCACAGAGATGTTACTATTATGAGTCAAAGTTATAGCGCCACCAACTGGCAGCAGGAAGTGTGTTGCTTGCAAAACGCTTTTAAATCAACCTCTTAATTTTACTCAATTTGCTTCAAACTTCATCAGAATAATATCAAAACACGGCCGATGAGAATCTGTGAAGGGGTCCTTGATACATCAAATGCTGTTGCCATGGCAACATGTCAAACTTTAACATTTGTTTCCTGTGTTTTTAAATATAGCTGTGAATAAATTCATATCACTCATAGCAGAATCAGACAGTTCACACCAAACTTTGTCAACATGATGCCAAGATACTGAAGATGTTAAATTGTGAACGGCTTTGGGACATCTTGAACGGTGTTGATGTGGTGATTTATGAAAGTAACAATAAAAAAGATGAAGTAATTATTTTAATATATCTTTAAATTGCATTATTCTAACTCATCAAAACTTTTTACATATAAAGAACAAGAAATTCTTAGGAAATACGTGTAGTTTCAAAATGTTATCATGCTCAGAGGCCCCAAAAACATTAAAAGTGTCACATAAATTTGTCAGATTAAAGCTCTAATACCAGGGATGAACACTAGAGGTCCTCATAAGATAAGGAATCGTTTGACCTCTAATGCTATTTAGCTCATTCTCAGTGTATAAGAATGAAAATAATCCATAGAATCAGTTGATATAGACTGTACTGTCAGTGTACTTTTACATAATTATTTTGTATAGGTGCTTAAAGAGCATTAAAATCTTTTTTTAATCTTTTAAGGAAAAATTATATGATTTATATACATATATACAATCTCACTGATAGAATAAAAAATCTTATAAGTATGACACTATACTGCTCAGTTCACTTAATTAGAATGAGAAACAAATACATCAACTAAGTTAATATGTATTTATTTTTAATATATTTGTTTATAATTATTTCACAGATGCTTATAGATCATTAAAATAATATTTAAAAATGGATGTAGATCATAAAACATGGTAACTATTTAAAATAGGGTCTCTTTTGTTAACATTGGTTAATGAACTAACACACGAACGAACAACGAACAATATATTTGTACTCGATTTTCTTCAAACTTCATCAGAATGATGTAAAAACACGGCCGATGAGAGTCTGTAAAGGCGTCCCTGATGCATCAAATGCTGTTGCCATGGCAAATAAATAAAAATACAAAATACATTCAAATATTTGTTTCCTGTGTTTTTGAGGCAGATAGCGTGCCTAGAATTTTATTTTCCATTTTCAATTTTCAATGATTTATTATATATTTAAAGTGCAGCATCCTAACTCTTTGAAACTTTTTTCATACAAATAACTATTCATTCTGATTAAACACAGTTCATTTCATAATTATACAAAACTCCACGAATGAAAGAAAATTAAAAAACTAATCTGATCTCACTCTGCTCTGCACTCTATGTGTGTGTTTGTGTGGTAAGTGGCTGAGTGTAAGGAGGTGGGATGGGTGGTAAGAGAAAGAGTCAGACAGGAGGAGAGACAGTTAGGGTTAGTCCAAAGGGTTATTGTGAATGCATGTGCCAACTGGGCACCGTTTTCCTGATGCTATCGTGATGGCAACTGCCAGACGGCGAGGGCCCGGTCAACGCTGCTTGCAGCTTTAATTATTATTATTTTTTTTTCAATGTTTTGGGGGATTTCGGGGGCCTTAACATACACGAAAACTCTTAAAACTTTGCACACACATTGGAACCTGCGGCCATCAGGGCCGGACAGACTTTGACATGGGGGGGTCACCTGGGGGGGGCATGGCACAGCGTTAAAAATTGCGACTTTTGAAAGGCTCTGGAGCGCACAACGGTTGACCTACAGTCACCAAAATTCATACACATATAGACCTCATCGGGCCGAACAAATTTCACACTCATAGTCCATGCTTCGCCAAACAGGAAGTCGGCTATTCAGGGATGTCTAAAAAGTGCATGCAATGGAATTTGAAATACTCCTACTAGGCCTTTCCACCGATGGCCACCAAACTCGGTCAGCATGATCTCAAGACATTGGGGACGCAAAATTGCCAGGGGATTTTTGATATCTCGAACGGTTTGACCGTGACGGGGCGACAAATTTATGGCGAGAAATGAGAAACAGGAAGTGCCTAATAACTTTGACATACTTTGTCTGATTTTGACTAAACTTCAGCAGTTTGTTCACCATCTGATGCCGATCACAGAGATGTGACTATTATGAGTCAAAGTTATAGCGCCACCAACTGGCAGCAGAAAGCGTGACGTTTTTGAATCGCTTTAAACTCAGCCTCTTAATTTTACTCAATTTGCTTCAAACTTCATCACAATAATGTCAAAACACGACCGATGAGAATCTGTGAAGGGCGTTATCCAAAACTTTTATCATGTTGCCATGGCAACGTGTCAAACTTTAACTTTAGTTTTTTGTGTTTTTGAGCCACTTAAAATGCTTAGAATTTCATGAAACTCAACACACACATCTGTATTAATGACAGTTAAACACTGATAAAAGCCCATAAATGGGCGTGGAGCAGGCGCTCCATAGCGCCACCTTTTGACAAAAGTTGGGGGGTTACTTTGTCCTACAGTCACCAAACTCGGTACATATATTGGACTCATCAAGCCGGACAACTTTCTAATTTACACCCATTAGCTACGACCAACAGGAAGTCAGCTATTTTTATTTAAATATGGATTTTTGGAAAAATCAAGCTGTGGAATTTGAAATACTCCTCCTAGACCTTTCCACAGATGGCCACCAAACTCGGTCAACATGATCTCAAGATATTGGGAATGCAAAATTGCCAGGGGATTTTTGCTATCTCGAACGGTTTGGCCGTGGCAGGGCGACAAATTATGGCGAGAAATGAGAAACAGGAAATGTCTAATAATTTTGACACACTTTATCTGATTTTGACCAAACTTAAGCAGTTTGTTCGTCGTATGATACCGATCACAGAGATGTGACTATTATGAGTCAAAGTTATAGCGCCACCAACTGGCAGCAGGAAGTGTGTTGCTTGCAAAACGCTTTTAAATCAACCTCTTAATTTTACTCAATTTGCTTCAAACTTCATCAGAATAATATCAAAACACGGCCGATGAGAATCTGTGAAGGGGTCCTTGATACATCAAATGCTGTTGCCATGGCAACATGTCAAACTTTAACATTTGTTTCCTGTGTTTTTAAATATAGCTGTGAATAAATTCATATCACTCATAGCAGAATCAGACAGTTCACACAAAACTTTGTCAACATGATGCCAAGATACTGAAGATGTTAAATTGTGAACGGCTTTGGGACATCTTGAACGGTGTTGATGTGGTGATTTATGAAAGTAACAATAAAAAAGATGAAGAGTTATTTTCATATATCTTTAAATTGCATTATTCTAACTCATCAAAACTTTTTACATATAAAGAACAAGAAATTCTTAGGAAATACGTGTAGTTTCAAAATGTTATCATGCTCAGAGGCCCCAAAAACATTAAAAGTGTCACATAAATTTGTCAGATTAAAGCTCTAATACCAGGGATGAACACTAGAGGTCCTCATAAGATAAGGAATCGTTTGACCTCTAATGCTATTTAGCTCATTCTCAGTGTATAAGAATGAAAATAATCCATAGAATCAGTTGATATAGACTGTACTGTCAGTGTACTTTTACATAATTATTTTGTATAGGTGCTTAAAGAGCATTAAAATATTTTTTTAATCTTTTAAGGAAAAATTATATGATTTATATACATATATACAATCTCACTGATAGAATAAAAAATATTATAAGTATGACACTATACTGCTCAGTTCACTTAATTAGAATGAGAAACAAATACATCAACTAAGTAAATATGTATTTATTTTTAATATATTTGTTTATAATTATTTCACAGATGCTTATAGATCATTAAAATAATATAAAAAAATGGATGTAGATCATAAAACATGGTAACTATTTAAAATAGGGTCTCTTTTGTTAACATTGGTTAATGAACTAACACACGAACGAACAACGAACAATATATTTGTACTCGATTTTCTTCAAACTTCATCAGAATGATGTAAAAACACGGCCGATGAGAGTCTGTAAAGGCGTCCCTGATGCATCAAATGCTGTTGCCATGGCAAATAAATAAAAATACAAAATACATTCAAATATTTGTTTCCTGTGTTTTTGAGGCAGATAGCGTGCCTAGAATTTTATTTTCCATTTTCAATTTTCAATGATTTATTATATATTTAAAGTGCAGCATCCTAACTCTTTGAAACTTTTTTCATACAAATAACTATTCATTCTGATTAAACACAGTTCATTTCATAATTATACAAAACTCCACGAATGAAAGAAAATTAAAAAACAAATCTGATCTCACTCTGCTCTGCACTCTGTGTGTTTGTGTGGTAAGTGGCTGAGTGTAAGGAGGTGGGATGGGTGGTAAGAGAAAGAGTCAGACAGGAGGAGAGACAGTTAGGGTTAGTCCAAAGGGTTATTGTGAATGCATGTGCCAACTGGGCACCGTTTTCCTGATGCTATCGGGATGGCGACTGCCAGACGGCGAGGGCCCGGTCAACGCTGCTTGCAGCTTTAATTAGGGCCCGAGCCCAAAAGGGCGAAGGCCCTATTGTTTTTCTAAGAATTATTATTATTATTATTATTATTATTTTTTTTTCAATGTTTTGGGGGATTTTGGGGCCCTTAACATACACGAAAACTCTTGAAACTTTGCACACACATTGGAACCTGCGGCCATCAGGGCCGGACAAACGTTGACATGGGGGGGTCACCTGGGGGGGGCGTGGCACAGCGTTAAACATTGCGACATTTGAGTGGCCCTGGAGCGCACACCGGTTGACCTACAGTCACCAAAATTCATACACATATAGACCTCATCGAGCCGAACAACTTTCGTGCTCACAGTCCATGCTTCACCAAACAGGAAGTCAGCTATTCAGGGATGTCTAAAAAGCGCATGCAATGGAATTTGATATACTCCTCCTAGGCCTATCCACCGATGGCCACCAAACTCGGTCAGCATGACCTCAAGACATTGGGGACGCAAAATTGCCAGGGGATTTTTGATATCTCAAACGGTTTGGCCGTGGCGGGCCGACAAAGTTATGGCGAGAAATGAGAAACAGGAAGTGCCTAATAACTTTGACACACTTTGTCTGATTTTGACCAAACTTCAGCAGGTTGTTCGTCGTCTGATGCCGATCACAGAGATGTGATTATTATGAGTCAAAGTTTTAGCGCCACCAACTGGCAGCAGAAAGCGCAACGTTTTCTAAATGCTTTTAAATCAACCTCTTAATTTTACTCAATTTGCTTGAAACTTCATCCCAATAATGTCGAAACACGGCCGATGAGAATCTGTGAAGGGCATTATCGATAACTTTTATCATGTTGCCATGGCAACGTGTCAAACTTTAACTTTAGTTTTTTGTGTTTTCGAGCCACTTAAAATACTTGGAATTTCATGAAACTCAACACACACATCTTTATTAATGATATTTAGACACTGATAAAAGCCCATAAATGGGCGTGGAGGAGGCACTCTATAGCGCCACCTTTTGACAAAAGTTGGGGGTTTAGTTTTGCCTACAGTTACCAAACTCGGTACATATATTGGTCTCATCAAGCCGGACAACTTTCTAATTAACACTCATTAGCTACAATAAACAGGAAGTTGGCTATTTTTATTTGAATGTGGATTTTTGGAAAAATCAGGCTGTAAATAAAATCATACTAAACAAAGCAGAAACAAGAAGTTCACACCAAACTTTGTCAACATGATAAGAATATACTCAAAATGCTAAATTGTGAGCGGATTTTGGATATCTTGAACGGTGTTGATGTGGTGATTTTTTAAAAGTCACAGTAAAAAAAGTTGCATTAATTTTTCTATATCTTTAAAGTGCCTAATACCAACTCTTCAAAACTTTGTATGTATTAAGAACAAATCATTCTTAGAAAATACACTTGGTATCAAAATTGGATCATGCTCAGAGGCCCCAAAAACATTAAAAGTATCCAGAAGTGAGAGAGGGAGAAATGAAGACTGTAATACAAGGGATGAACACCAGAGGTCCTCGTATGATAAGGAATATTTTTACCTCTAATCCTATTCTGTTCATTCTCAATGTGCAACAAAGAAACGAATGCATAGATTTATTTGGAGTTGTTATGTACTGTACTGTCACAATACGTTTACCTATTTTTAAAATAAACACTAAAAAGCATAAAAAAATTAGTTATTTTTTTAATGAAAAATTATGAAATGTTTTGTTTGTCTCTCACTGATTTGGTAACACTTTCTATGAAGCCCCTATTATAAGGGTATTTCTAAGGCATTATAATGAACGCATAATGCATTATAAAAAAAGTATAATATATTATATCATCCAATGAATATTCATAACAACAATTATCATACATTATAATACTTAAATATTAGAGGTTATAAATTTTAAGATTATGATTATTTATAACACACAGTAGACACCATTTTAAACCTACTTCATTTGTAAAGGACTATATCATATTAGATTTATTTTTTTACATTATATTCTATACTATTGACTATTAACAACTAACTCTCACCAACTAACACTCCTTACAGTGTAGACTTAGTTTAATGTTAGGCTAAGTAGAAGGTTCATGTTCTTGCAAAGTTACTTATAATCAGTTTGTCTTTTGGGGAACTGTCTAAAAACAGTGTTAGCATATATTTACCACAGCAAATAATAATTACTGCTAGCTGACATGCAGTTGCAGAGTTACTTATAAAAAGCTGTCTAACGGGTACCATCAAAATAATTAAACTGATCATATTATACATTCATCTGATCTGATACCTGATCTTATGGCTATTTGAGAATTATTATTATTATTACTTATAAGTGATCTTTGTATGCTTTAAGTAAAGTGACATCAGTAAGATGGCAAAATATGAGACTTATACATTATAACTATGAGGAGGTAATCATACTCATAAAAGCTATAATAAAAAAAAAAAATTCTAATACATTAAAACTGTTCTTATGAATGCTCATGAGATGATACAACATATTATAAGGTTTTTTATAATTTATTATGCATTCATTATAATGCCTTAAGAATACCCTTATAATGTATTATTAATACATGAACCCACAAATATTTTTAACAAATATAAATAAATGTACTAATGTACCTTTTAATAATATATGAATACTTTTTTTAGCCTAATATTAATTAACATTAATAAATGCTATTTAATTATTGTTCATGTTAACTAATATAGTTATTGTTAACAAATTAAACTGGATGTCAAAATTTTAAATATTGTGTGTATGTGTCTGTGTGTTGATTTTAATTAACCCTTTCAATTCTGTAAACTTTAAATCCAAAGTGGCAAAGGGTTACTGTGAATGCATGTGCCAACTGGGCACCGTTTTCCTGATGCTATCGGGATGGTGACTGCGCATATGGCGAGGGCCCGGTCATCGCTGCTCGCAGCTTTAATTATTATTATTATTATTATTTATTTTTTTTTTTTTTCAATGTTTTGGGGGATTTCGGGGGCCTTAACATACACGAAAACTCTTGAAACTTTGCACACACATTGGAACCTGCGGCCATCAGGGCCGGACAGACTTTGACATGGGGGGGTCACCTGGGGGGGGCATGGCACAGCGTTAAAAATTGCGACTTTTGAAGGGCTCTGGAGCGCACAACGGTTGACCTACAGTCACCAAAATTCATACACATATAGACCTCATCGGGCCGAACAAATTTCACACTCATAGTCCGTGCTTCGCCAAACAGGAAGTCGGCTATTCAGGGATGTCTAAAAAGTGCATGCAATGGAATTTGAAATACTCCTACTAGGCCTTTCCACCGATGGCCACCAAACTCGGTCAGCATGATCTCAAGACAATGGGGACGCAAAATTGCCAGGGGATTTTTGATATCTCGAACGGTTTGACCGTGACGGGGCGACAAATTTATGGCGAGAAATGAGAAACAGGAAGTGCCTAATAACTTTGACATACTTTGTCTGATTTTGACCAAACTTCAGCAGTTTGTTCATCGTCTGATGCCGATCACAGAGATGGGACTATTATGAGTCAAAGTTATAGCGCCACCAACTGGCAGCAGAAAGCGTGACGTTTTTGAAACGCTTTAAACTCAGCCTCTTAATTTTACTCAATTTGCTTCAAACTTCATCCCAATAATGTCAAAACACGACCGATAAGAATCTGTGAAGGGCGTTATCCATAACTTTTATCATGTTGCCATGGCAACGTGTCAAACTTTAACTTTAGTTTTTTGTGTTTTTGAGCCACTTAAAATGCTTAGAATTTCATGAAACTCAACACACACATCTGTATTAATGACAGTTAAACACTGATAAAAGCCCATAAATGGGCGTGGAGCAGGCGCTCCATAGCGCCACCTTTTGACAAAAGTTGGGGGGTTACTTTGTCCTACAGTCACCAAACTCGGTACATATATTGGACTCATCAAGCCGGACAACTTTCTAATTTACACCCATTAGCTACGACCAACAGGAAGTCAGCTATTTTTATTTAAATATGGATTTTTGGAAAAATCAAGCTGTGGAATTTGAAATACTCCTCCTAGACCTTTCCACCGATGGCCACCAAACTCGGTCAGCATGATCTCAAGGTATTGGGAAAGCAAAATTGCCAGGGGATTTTTGGTATCTCGAACGGTTTGGCCTTGGCAGGGCGACAAATTATGGCGAGAAATGAGAAACAGGAAATGTCTAATAATTTTGACACACTTTATCTGATTTTGACCAAACTTAAGCAGTTTGTTCGTCGTATGATACCGATCACAGAGATGTGACTATTATGAGTCAAAGTTATAGCGCCACCAACTGGCAGCAGGAAGTGTGTTGCTTGCAAAACGCTTTTAAATCAACCTCTTAATTTTACTCAATTTGCTTCAAACTTCATCAGAATAATATCAAAACACGGCCGATGAGAATCTGTGAAGGGGTCCTTGATACATCAAATGCTGTTGCCATGGCAACATGTCAAACTTTAACATTTGTTTCCTGTGTTTTTAAATATAGCTGTGAATAAATTCATATCACTCATAGCAGAATCAGACAGTTCACACCAAACTTTGTCAACATGATGCCAAGATACTGAAGATGTTAAATTGTGAACGGCTTTGGGACATCTTGAACGGTGTTGATGTGGTGATTTATGAAAGTAACAATAAAAAAGATGAAGAGTTATTTTCATATATCTTTAAATTGCATTATTCTAACTCATCAAAACTTTTTACATATAAAGAACAAGAAATTCTTAGGAAATACGTGTAGTTTCAAAATGTTATCATGCTCAGAGGCCCCAAAAACATTAAAAGTCACATAAATTTGTCAGATTAAAGCTCTAATACCAGGGATGAACACTAGAGGTCCTCATAAGATAAGGAATCGTTTGACCTCTAATTCTATTTAGCTCATTCTCAGTGTATAAGAGTGAAAATAATCCATAGAATCAGTTGATATAGACTGTACTGTCAGTGTACTTTTACATAATTATTTTGTATAGGTGCTTAAAGAGCATTAAAATCTTTTTTTAATCTTTTAAGGAAAAATTATATGATTTATATACATATATACAATCTCACTGATAGAATAAAAAATCTTATAAGCATGACACTATACTGCTCAGTTCACTTAATTAGAATGAGAAACAAATACATCAACTAAGTTAATATGTATTTATTTTTAATATATTTGTTTATAATTATTTCACAGATGCTTATAGATCATTAAAATAATATTTAAAAATGGATGTAGATCATAAAACATGGTAACTATTTAAAATAGGGTCTCTTTTGTTAACATTGGTTAATGAACTAACACACGAACGAACAACGAACAATATATTTGTACTCGATTTTCTTCAAACTTCATCAGAATGATGTAAAAACACGGCCGATGAGAGTCTGTAAAGGCATCCCTGATGCATCAAATGCTGTTGCCATGGCAAATAAATAAAAATACAAAATACATTCAAATATTTGTTTCCTGTGTTTTTGAGGCAGATACATGCCTAGAATTTTATTTTCCATTTTCAATTTTCAATGATTTATTATATATTTAAAGTGCAGCATCCTAACTCTTTGAAACTTTTTTCATACAAATAACTATTCATTATGATTAAACACAGTTCATTTCATAATTATACAAAACTCCACGAATGAAAGAAAATTAAAAAACAAATCTGATCTCACTCTGCTCTGCACTCTATGTGTGTGTTTGTGTGGTAAGTGGCTGAGTGTAAGGAGGTGGGATGGGTGGTAAGAGAAAGAGTCAGACAGGAGGAGAGACAGTTAGGGTTAGTCCAAAGGGTTATTGTGAATGCATGTGCCAACTGGGCACCGTTTTCCTGATGCTATCGTGATGGCAACTGCCAGACGGCGAGGGCCCGGTCAACGCTGCTTGCAGCTTTAATTATTAGGGCCCGAGCCCAAAAGGGCGAAGGCCCTATTGTTTTTCTAAGGATTATTATTAGGGCCCGAGCCCAAAAGGGCGAAGGCCCTATTGTTTTTCTAAGGATTATTAGGGCCCGAGCCCAAAAGGGCGAAGGCCCTATTGTTTTTCTAAGGATTATTATTATTATTATTATTATTATTTTTTTTTCAATGTTTTGGGGGATTTCGGGGGCCTTAACATACACGAAAACTCTTGAAACTTTGCACACACATTGGAACCTGCGGCCATCAGGGCTGGACAGACTTTGACATGGGGGGGTCACCTGGGGGGGGCATGGCACAGCGTTAAAAATTGCGACTTTTGAAGGGCTCTGGAGCGCACAACGGTTGACCTACAGTCACCAAAATTCATACACATATAGACCTCATCGGGCCGAACAAATTTCACACTCATAGTCCGTGCTTCGCCAAACAGGAAGTCGGCTATTCAGGGATGTCTAAAAAGTGCATGCAATGGAATTTGAAATACTCCTACTAGGCCTTTCCACCGATGGCCACCAAACTCGGTCAGCATGATCTCAAGACATTGGGGACGCAAAATTGCCAGGGGATTTTTGATATCTCGAACGGTTTGACCGTGACAGGGCGACAAATTTATGGCGAGAAATGAGAAACAGGAAGTGCCTAATAACTTTGACATACTTTGTCTGATTTTGACCAAACTTCAGCAGTTTGTTCATCGTCTGATGCCGATCACAGAGATGTGACTATTATGAGTCAAAGTTATAGCGCCACCAACTGGCAGCAGAAAGCGTGACGTTTTTGAAACGCTTTAAACTCAGCCTCTTAATTTTACTCAATTTGCTTCAAACTTCATCCCAATAATGTCAAAACACGACCGATAAGAATCTGTGAAGGGCGTTATCCATAACTTTTATCATGTTGCCATGGCAACGTGTCAAACTTTAACTTTAGTTTTTTGTGTTTCTGAGCCACTTAAAATGCTTAGAATTTCATGAAACTCAACACACACATCTGTATTAATGACAGTTAAACACTGATAAAAGCCCATAAATGGGCGTGGAGCAGGCGCTCCATAGCGCCACCTTTTGACAAAAGTTGGGGGGTTACTTTGTCCTACAGTCACCAAACTCGGTACATATATTGGACTCATCAAGCCGGACAACTTTCTAATTTACACCCATTAGCTACGACCAACAGGAAGTCAGCTATTTTTATTTAAATATGGATTTTTGGAAAAATCAAGCTGTGGAATTTGAAATACTCCTCCTAGACCTTTCCACCGATGGCCACCAAACTCGGTCAGCATGATCTCAAGATATTGGGAATGCAAAATTGCCAGGGGATTTTTGGTATCTCGAACGGTTTGGCCGTGGCAGGGCGACAAATTATGGCGAGAAATGAGAAACAGGAAATGTCTAATAATTTTGACACACTTTATCTGATTTTGACCAAACTTAAGCAGTTTGTTCGTCGTATGATACCGATCACAGAGATGTGACTATTATGAGTCAAAGTTATAGCGCCACCAACTGGCAGCAGGAAGTGTGTTGCTTGCAAAACGCTTTTAAATCAACCTCTTAATTTTACTCAATTTGCTTCAAACTTCATCAGAATAATATCAAAACACGGCCGATGAGAATCTGTGAAGGGGTCCTTGATACATCAAATGCTGTTGCCATGGCAACATGTCAAACTTTAACATTTGTTTCCTGTGTTTTTAAATATAGCTGTGAATAAATTCATATCACTCATAGCAGAATCAGACAGTTCACACCAAACTTTGTCAACATGATGCCAAGATACTGAAGATGTTAAATTGTGAACGGCTTTGGGACATCTTGAACGGTGTTGATGTGGTGATTTATGAAAGTAACAATAAAAAAGATGAAGAGTTATTTTCATATATCTTTAAATTGCATTATTCTAACTCATCAAAACTTTTTACATATAAAGAACAAGAAATTCTTAGGAAATACGTATAGTTTCAAAATGTTATCATGCTCAGAGGCCCCAAAAACATTAAAAGTGTCACATAAATTTGTCAGATTAAAGCTCTAATACCAGGGATGAACACTAGAGGTCCTCATAAGATAAGGAATCGTTTGACCTCTAATGCTATTTAGCTCATTCTCAGTGTATAAGAATGAAAATAATCCATAGAATCAGTTGATATAGACTGTACTGTCAGTGTACTTTTACATAATTATTTTGTATAGGTGCTTAAAGAGCATTAAAATCTTTTTTTAATTTTTTAAGGAAAAATTATATGATTTATATACATATATACAATCTCACTGATAGAATAAAAAATCTTATAAGTATGACACTATACTGCTCAGTTCACTTAATTAGAATGAGAAACAAATACATCAACTAAGTTAATATGTATTTATTTTTAATATATTTGTTTATAATTATTTCACAGATGCTTATAGATCATTAAAATAATATTTAAAAATGGATGTAGATCATAAAACATGGTAACTATTTAAAATAGGGTCTCTTTTGTTAACATTGGTTAATGAACTAACACACGAACGAACAACAAACAATATATTTGTACTCGATTTTCTTCAAACTTCATCAGAATGATGTAAAAACACGGGCGATGAGAGTCTGTAAAGGCGTCCCTGATGCATCAAATGCTGTTGCCTTGGCAAATAAATAAAAATACAAAATACATTCAAATATTTGTTTCCTGTGTTTTTGAGGCAGATAGCGTGCCTAGAATTTTATTTTCCATTTTCAATTTTCAATGATTTATTATATATTTAAAGTGCAGCATCCTAACTCTTTGAAACTTTTTTCATACAAATAACTATTCATTCTGATTAAACACAGTTCATTTCATAATTATACAAAACTCCACGAATGAAAGAAAATTAAAAAACAAATCTGATCTCACTCTGCTCTGCACTCTATGTGTGTGTTTGTGTGGTAAGTGGCTGAGTGTAAGGAGGTGGGATGGGTGGTAAGAGAAAGAGTCAGACAGGAGGAGAGACAGTTAGGGTTAGTCCAAAGGGTTATTGTGAATGCATGTGCCAACTGGGCACCGTTTTCCTGATGCTATCGGGATGGCGACTGCCAGACGGCGAGGGCCCGGTCAACGCTGCTTGCAGCTTTAATTAGGGCCCGAGCCCAAAAGGGCGAAGGCCCTATTGTTTTTCTAAGGATTATTATTATTATTATTATTTTTTTTTCAATGTTTTGGGGGATTTCGGGGGCCTTAACATACACGAAAACTCTTGAAACTTTGCACACACATTGGAACCTGCGGCCATCAGGGCCGGACAGACTTTGACATGGGGGGGTCACCTGGGGGGGGCATGGCACAGCGTTAAAAATTGCGACTTTTGAAGGGCTCTGGAGCGCACAACGGTTGACCTACAGTCACCAAAATTCATACACATATAGACCTCATCGGGCCGAACAAAGTTCACACTCATAGTCCGTGCTTCGCCAAACAGGAAGTCGGCTATTCAGGGATGTCTAAAAAGTGCATGCAATGGAATTTGAAATACTCCTACTAGGCCTTTCCACCGATGGCCACCAAACTCGGTCAGCATGATCTCAAGACATTGGGGACGCAAAATTGCCAGGGGATTTTTGATATCTCGAACGGTTTGACCGTGACGGGGCGACAAATTTATGGCGAGAAATGAGAAACAGGAAGTGCCTAATAACTTTGACATACTTTGTCTGATTTTGACCAAACTTCAGCAGTTTGTTCATCGTCTGATGCCGATCACAGAGATGTGACTATTATGAGTCAAAGTTATAGCGCCACCAACTGGCAGCAGAAAGCGTGACGTTTTTGAAACGCTTTAAACTCAGCCTCTTAATTTTACTCAATTTGCTTCAAACTTCATCACAATAATGTCAAAACACGACCGATAAGAATCTGTGAAGGGCGTTATCCATAACTTTTATCATGTTGCCATGGCAACGTGTCAAACTTTAACTTTAGTTTTTTGTGTTTTTGAGCCACTTAAAATGCTTAGAATTTCATGAAACTCAACACACACATCTGTATTAATGACAGTTAAACACTGATAAAAGCCCATAAATGGGCGTGGAGCAGGCGCTCCATAGCGCCACCTTTTGACAAAAGTTGGGGGGTTACTTTGTCCTACAGTCACCAAACTCGGTACATATATTGGACTCATCAAGCCGGACAACTTTCTAATTTACACCCATTAGCTACGACCAACAGGAAGTCAGCTATTTTTATTTAAATATGGATTTTTGGAAAAATCAAGCTGTGGAATTTGAAATACTCCTCCTAGACCTTTCCACCGATGGCCACCAAACTCGGTCAGCATGATCTCAAGATATTGGGAATGCAAAATTGCCAGGGGATTTTTGCTATCTCGAACGGTTTGGCCGTGGCAGGGCGACAAATTATGGCGAGAAATGAGAAACAGGAAATGTCTAATAATTTTGACACACTTTATCTGATTTTGACCAAACTTAAGCAGTTTGTTCGTCGTATGATACCGATCACAGAGATGTGACTATTATGAGTCAAAGTTATAGCGCCACCAACTGGCAGCAGGAAGTGTGTTGCTTGCAAAACGCTTTTAAATCAACCTCTTAATTTTACTCAATTTGCTTCAAACTTCATCAGAATAATATCAAAACACGGCCGATGAGAATCTGTGAAGGGGTCCTTGATACATCAAATGCTGTTGCCATGGCAACATGTCAAACTTTAACATTTGTTTCCTGTGTTTTTAAATATAGCTGTGAATAAATTCATATCACTCATAGCAGAATCAGACAGTTCACAGCAAACTTTGTCAACATGATGCCAAGATACTGAAGATGTTAAATTGTGAACGGCTTTGGGACATCTTGAACGGTGTTGATGTGGTGATTTATGAAAGTAACAATAAAAAAGATGAAGAGTTATTTTCATATATCTTTAAATTGCATTATTCTAACTCATCAAAACTTTTTACATATAAAGAACAAGAAATTCTTAGGAAATACGTGTAGTTTCAAAATGTTATCATGCTCAGAGGCCCCAAAAACATTAAAAGTGTCACATAAATTTGTCAGATTAAAGCTCTAATACCAGGGATGAACACTAGAGGTCCTCATAAGATAAGGAATCGTTTGACCTCTAATGCTATTTAGCTCATTCTCAGTGTATAAGAATGAAAATAATCCATAGAATCAGTTGATATAGACTGTACTGTCAGTGTACTTTTACATAATTATTTTGTATAGGTGCTTAAAGAGCATTAAAATCTTTTTTTAATCTTTTAAGGAAAAATTATATGATTTATATACATATATACAATCTCACTGATAGAATAAAAAATCTTAGAAGTATGACACTATACTGCTCAGTTCACTTAATTAGAATGAAAAACAAATACATCAACTAAGTTAATATGTATTTATTTTTAATATATTTGTTTATAATTATTTCACAGATGCTTATAGATCATTAAAATAATATTAAAAAATGGATGTAGATCATAAAACATGGTAACTATTTAAAATAGGGTCTCTTTTGTTAACAATGGTTAATGAACTAACACACGAACGAACAACGAACAATATTTTTGTACTCGATTTTCTTCAAACTTCATCAGAATGATGTAAAAACACGGCCGATGAGAGTCTGTAAAGGCGTCCCTGATGCATCAAATGCTGTTGCCATGGCAAATAAATAAAAATACAAAATACATTCAAATATTTGTTTCCTGTGTTTTTGAGGCAGATAGCGTGCCTAGAATTTCATTTTCCATTTTCAATTTTCAATGATTTATTATATATTTAAAGTGCAGCATCCTAACTCTTTGAAACTTTTTTCATACAAATAACTATTCATTCTGATTAAACACAGTTCATTTCATAATTATACAAAACTCCACGAATGAAAGAAAATTAAAAAAACAAATCTGATCTCACTCTGCTCTGCACTCTATGTGTGTGTTTGTGTGGTAAGTGGCTGAGTGTAAGGAGGTGGGATGGGTGGTAAGAGAAAGAGTCAGACAGGAGGAGAGACAGTTAGGGTTAGTCCAAAGGGTTATTGTGAATGCATGTGCCAACTGGGCACCGTTTTCCTGATGCTATCGGGATGGCGACTGCCAGACGGCGAGGGCCCGGTCAACGCTGCTTGCAGCTTTAATTATTATTCTTCTTCTCCGGAATGAATCGCATTTTTGAGGGCCTAAACACACCTGAAAACTCATGAAACTTTGCACACACATCAAACCTGGCGAAAATGTACGTCTGATATGGGGTTCAGAGACGGGTGTGGCAAAATGGCTCGATAGCGCCACCTTTACACGTTCCGCGGTGTGCGCTTTCAGTTGTGATTCACGTACATGCACGAAAAAAGGTACACACATGTAACTCACCAATACCTACAAAAAAGCCTCTTGGAGCAAAATTTGACACCCAACAGGAAGTCGGTTATTTTTAATTTTCTCAGCAAATTTTGTGTCATTTTTGCCATTTTCAGGCGTAATACTTGAACGAACTCCTCCTAGAGATTTATTCGGATCAACGCCAAATTTGCTGAGTCTAATCTAAAGCCCTTTGTGACGTTAAATTGCGAAGATCTAGAGTTTTCATCGGAGGGCGTGTCCGTGGCGGCCTGGCAAATTTCGATGCTTCGCCATGAAAAAGGAAGTTGTTATAACTCAGGCCTAAAATGTCCGATCTGACCCAAACTTCACATGTGTGATAACACTCCTGACCTGATGACATCTATATGTCCATATTCAGTTATAGTCATAGCGCCACCTGCTGGCAACAGGAAATGTCATGCTGTACTCTGCAACAAACTCCTCCTAGAGATTTATACAGATCAACACCAAAATCGGTCAGTCTAATATAAAGGCTTTAGTGATGTTTAATTGTGAAGATCTTGAGTTTTCGTTGAAGGGCGTGTCCGTGGCGGCCTGACAAATTTCGAGGTCTCGCCATGGATATAAAACTTGTTATAACTCAGCCATAAAATGTCCGATTTGCCTCAAACTTCACATATTCGATAAGAGTCCTGGCCTGAACAAATCTGAAGGCCCATATTCTATTATAATCACAGCGCCACCTGTTGGCAACAGGAAATGATTTGTAGCAAACTCCTCCTAGATATTTAATGATATCAACTTTATATTTGGTCAGTCTGATCTAGAGGCCTTAGAGATGTTAAATTGTGAAGATCTTGAGTTTTCGTTAAAGGGCGTGTCCGTGGCGGCGTCACAAAGTTTGATGTTTCGCCATGGACATAGAAGTTGTTATAACTCAGCCATAAAATGTCCGATCTGCCTCAAACTTCACAGGTTTTGTAAGAGTCCTGGCCTGAAGACACCTAAAGGCCAATATTCAGATATTATCATAGTGCCACCTGTTGGCAGCAGGATATATCATATCTTTCACTAACTCAAACATACCAAGGTCAATCTGCACCAAACTTCATATGTTTGATGAAAGTGCCAACCTGAACACATCTACATGCCAATAATCAGTTATAGGAATAGCGCCACCAGCTGGCAGCAGGAAATTTGGCACATTTAAGTGACTTTGACATAATTTTTCCTATTTTTACTGGATTAAAAGCATACTGCCCACCATTAGCTGTGTTCAAAAAGCCACCGGTCGGCGGTGAGCCCGTGTGCGAGGGCCCGTTCATCGCTGCTTGCAGCTTTAATTATTATTATTATTATTATTTTTTTTTTTTCAATGTTTTGGGGGATTTCGGGGGCCTTAACATACACGAAAACTCTTGAAACTTTGCACACACATTGGAACCTGCGGCCATCAGGGCCGGACAGACTTTGACATGGGGGGGTCACCTGGGGGGGGCATGGCACAGCGTTAAAAATTGCGACTTTTGAAGGGCTCTGGAGCGCACAACGGTTGACCTACAGTCACCAAAATTCATACACATATAGACCTCATCGGGCCGAACAAATTTCACACTCAAAGTCCGTGCTTCGCCAAACAGGAAGTCGGCTATTCAGGGATGTCTAAAAAGTGCATGCAATGGAATTTGAAATACTCCTACTAGGCCTTTCCACCGATGGCCACCAAACTCGGTCAGCATGATCTCAAGACATTGGGGACGCAAAATTGCCAGGGGATTTTTGATATCTCGAACGGTTTGACCGTGACGGGGCGACAAATTTATGGCGAGAAATGAGAAACAGGAAGTGCCTAATAACTTTGACATACTTTGTCTGATTTTGACCAAACTTCAGCAGTTTGTTCATCGTCTGATGCCGATCACAGAGATGGGACTATTATGAGTCAAAGTTATAGCGCCACCAACTGGCAGCAGAAAGCGTGACGTTTTTGAAACGCTTTAAACTCAGCCTCTTAATTTTACTCAATTTGCTTCAAACTTCATCCCAATAATGTCAAAACACGACCGATAAGAATCTGTGAAGGGCGTTATCCATAACTTTTATCATGTTGCCATGGCAACGTGTCAAACTTTAACTTTAGTTTTTTGTGTTTTTGAGCCACTTAAAATGCTTAGAATTTCATGAAACTCAACACACACATCTGTATTAATGACAGTTAAACACTGATAAAAGCCCATAAATGGGCGTGGAGCAGGCGCTCCATAGCGCCACCTTTTGACAAAAGTTGGGGGGTTACTTTGTCCTACAGTCACCAAACTCGGTACATATATTGGACTCATCAAGCCGGACAACTTTCTAATTTACACCCATTAGCTACGACCAACAGGAAGTCAGCTATTTTTATTTAAATATGGATTTTTGGAAAAATCAAGCTGTGGAATTTGAAATACTCCTCCTAGACCTTTCCACCGATGGCCACCAAACTCGGTCAGCATGATCTCAAGATATTGGGAATGCAAAATTGCCAGGGGATTTTTGGTATCTCGAACGGTTTGGCCTTGGCAGAGCGACAAATTATGGCGAGAAATGAGAAACAGGAAATGTCTAATAATTTTGACACACTTTATCTGATTTTGACCAAACTTAAGCAGTTTGTTCGTCGTATGATACCGATCACAGAGATGTGACTATTATGAGTCAAAGTTATAGCGCCACCAACTGGCAGCAGGAAGTGTGTTGCTTGCAAAACGCTTTTAAATCAACCTCTTAATTTTACTCAATTTGCTTCAAACTTCATCAGAATAATATCAAAACACGGCCGATGAGAATCTGTGAAGGGGTCCTTGATACATCAAATGCTGTTGCCATGGCAACATGTCAAACTTTAACATTTGTTTTCTGTGTTTTTAAATATAGCTGTGAATAAATTCATATCACTCATAGCAGAATCAGACAGTTCACACCAAACTTTGTCAACATGATGCCAAGATACTGAAGATGTTAAATTGTGAACGACTTTGGGACATCTTGAACGGTGTTGATGTGGTGATTTATGAAAGTAACAATAAAAAAGATGAAGAGTTATTTTCATATATCTTTAAATTGCATTATTCTAACTCATCAAAACTTTTTACATATAAAGAACAAGAAATTCTTAGGAAATACGTGTAGTTTCAAAATGTTATCATGCTCAGAGGCCCCAAAAACATTAAAAGTGTCACATAAATTTGTCAGATTAAAGCTCTAATACCAGGGATGAACACTAGAGGTCCTCATAAGATAAGGAATCGTTTGACCTCTAATGCTATTTAGCTCATTCTCAGTGTATAAGAATGAAAATAATCCATAGAATCAGTTGATATAGACTGTACTGTCAGTGTACTTTTACATAATTATTTTGTATAGGTGCTTAAAGAGCATTAAAATCTTTTTTTAATCTTTTAAGGAAAAATTATATGATTTATATACATATATACAATCTCACTGATAGAATAAAAAATCTTATAAGTATGACACTATACTGCTCAGTTCACTTAATTAGAATGAGAAACAAATACATCAACTAAGTTAATATGTATTTATTTTTAATATATTTGTTTATAATTATTTCACAGATGCTTATAGATCATTAAAATAATATTTAAAAATGGATGTAGATCATAAAACATGGTAACTATTTAAAATAGGGTCTCTTTTGTTAACATTGGTTAATGAACTAACACACGAACGAACAACGAACAATATATTTGTACTCGATTTTCTTCAAACTTCATCAGAATGATGTAAAAACACGGCCGATGAGAGTCTGTAAAGGCGTCCCTGATGCATCAAATGCTGTTGCCATGGCAAATAAATAAAAATACAAAATACATTCAAATATTTGTTTCCTGTGTTTTTGAGGCAGATAGCGTGCCTAGAATTTTATTTTCCATTTTCAATTTTCAATGATTTATTATATATTTAAAGTGCAGCATCCTAACTCTTTGAAACTTTTTTCATACAAATAACTATTCATTCTGATTAAACACAGTTCATTTCATAATTATACAAAACTCCACGAATGAAAGAAAATTAAAAAACAAATCTGATCTCACTCTGCTCTGCACTCTATGTGTGTGTTTGTGTGGTAAGTGGCTGAGTGTAAGGAGGTGGGATGGGTGGTAAGAGAAAGAGTCAGACAGGAGGAGAGACAGTTAGGGTTAGTCCAAAGGGTTATTGTGAATGCATGTGCCAACTGGGCACCGTTTTCCTGATGCTATCGGGATGGCGACTGCCAGATGGCGAGGGCCCGGTCAACGCTGCTTGCAGCTTTAATTATTATTATTATTAGGGCCCGAGCACTACAGTGCGAGGACCCTATTGGAATTGCTCCGTTTATTATTATTCTTCTTCTTCTTCTCCAAAATGAAAAGTCTTTTTGAGGGCCTAAACATGCCCGAAAACTCACGAAACTTTGCACACGCATCAGACCTGGCGAAAATTTACATCTGATATGGTTTTCAAAAGTGGGTGTGGCAAAATGGCTCGATAGCGCCACCTATAAAATTTCAACGGAGTGCCCCTCGAGCTACGTTTCATGTACATGTACGAAACTCGGTACACATATGTAACACACCAATACCTACAAAAAAGTCTCCTGGTGCAACATCCGAAACCCAACAGGAAGTCCGTTATATTGAATTTCCTGTACGATTTTTGTGCAGTTTTTGCCATTTTCAGGCCTCATACTTTAACGAACTCCTCCTACAGTTTTTATCCGATCATCTTCAAATTTGCTGAGTGTCATCATAAGGCCTTTGCGATGTTAAATTGCGAAGCTTTAGAGTTTTCGTCGAAGGGCGTGTCCGTGGCGGCCGGACAAACTTTGATGTTTCGCCATGAAAAAGGAAGTTGCTATAACTCAGGCATACGATGTCCGATCTGCCTCAAACTTCACATGTTTGATGACAGTCCGGTCCTGAACACACGTCAGTGCCCATATTCAGTTATAGTCATAGCGCCACCTGCTGACAACAGGAAATTACATATTTAACACTGTTACGGACTCTTAGCAACATATTGAAAAGCGTTAACAAGTCTTAAATAGGCTAGCAACATGCTACAAACATGCTAAAACATGCTAGCAACACTTAGCTAAGAGCTAAAGCATGCTATTAATACAAATACAAAAGGAAATTGCTGTAACTCATGTATATACTGTTGAATCTGACCCAAACTTAATATTCAACATGCTACAAAAATAATAAAGCATGCTAGCAACACTTAGCTAATATGCTAAAGCATGCTAATTATACAATAAAAGAGGAAGTTACTCTAACTCAGGCATACCATGTCCAATCAGCACCAAACTTAACATGTTTGATAAGAATCCTGGCCTAAACACACGCCCATGCCTGTATTCAGTTATAGTCATAGCGCCACCAGCTGGTAACAGGAAGCCACATGTTTAATACTGTTGTGGATGATTAGCAACATTTAAAAAAATTCAACAACTGTTAAAAAGGGTAGCAACATGCTAGAAACATGCTATAACATGTTAGCAACATTTAGCTAAGTGCTAAAGCATGCTCTTAATGCAATGAAACAGGAAGTTACTGTAACTCAGGCATGCAATGTCCAATCAGCCCCAAACTTCACATGTTTGATAACTGTCCTGGCCTGAAGATGTCTACATGCCAATATTCAGTTATAGTTATAGCGCCACCTACTGTCAAGAGGAAGTGACATGTTTAACACGGTGACACACTATTAGCAACACACTAAAAAAGCCATTGAGTGCTAAACTAGTTTTAAAAACGTACTCAAACATGCTAGCAACACTTACTTAGTGCTAAAGCATGTTGTTAAAGACATAAAACAGAAAGTTATTGTAACTCAGGCATGCAATGTCCAATCAGCCCCAAACTTCACATGTTTGATAAGACTCCTGGCCTGAAGATATAAACATGCCCATATTCAGTTATAGTCACAGCGCCACCTGCTGACAACAGGAAGTGTCGTTTAATGGTGTTACGGACTCCTAGCAACATATTAAAAAGCGTTAGCAAGTTTTAAATAGGCTAGCATCATGCTAGAATCATGTTAAAACATGCTAGCAACACTTAGCTAAGAGCTAAAGCATGATATTAATACGAAGAAAAATAAGTGTAACTCATGCATACAATGTCCAATCTGACCCAAGCTTAATATGTTTGATAAGAGTCCTGGTCTGAACACAAGCCCATGCCCATATTCAGTTATAGTCATAGTGCCACCTACTGGCAACAGGAAGTCACATGTTTAATACTGTTGTGGATGCCAAGCAACATCTTAAAAATATCAACAAGTGTTAAATAGGGTAGCAACATAATAGAAACATGTTAGCAACATTTAGCTAAGTGCTAAAGCATACTCTTAATGCAATGAAACAGGAAGTTACTGTAACTCAGGCATGCAATGTCCAATCAGCCCCAAACTTAATTTGTTTGATAAGAGTCCTGGCCTGAATACATTTACATGCCAGTATTTAGTTATAGTCATAGTGCCACCAGCTGGCAACAGCAAATTACTTGTTTTACACTAACTTAAGCATGCAATGTACAATATGCACCAAACTTGACATGTTTGCCAATAGTCCTGGCCTGAAGACATCTAAAAGCCAATATTTCGTAATAGCGCCACCTGTTGGCAGCAGGATATGTCATGACTTACACTCAAGCATGCCATGTTCAAGCTTCACCAAACTTCATATGTTTCATAAAAGCACTGGCCTGAACACATCTGCATGCCAATATTCAGTTATAGGCATAGCACCACCAGCTGGCAGCAGGAAGATTGGCACATATCAATGACTTTGACATATTCCTCCTACATTTACTGTGTTAATAGCATAGTGCCCACCATTCGCCACCGATCGGCGGTGAGCCCGAGTGCGAGGGCCCTACCATCGCTGCTTGCAGCTTTAATTATTATTATTATTTTTTTTTTTTCAATGTTTTGGGGGATTTCGGGGGCCTTAACATACACGAAAACTCTTGAAACTTTGCACACACATTGGAACCTGCGGCCATCAGGGCCGGACAGACTTTGACATGGGGGGGTCACCTGGGGGGGGCATGGCACAGCGTTAAAAATTGCGACTTTTGAAGGGCTCTGGAGCGCACAACGGTTGACCTACAGTCACCAAAATTCATACACATATAGACCTCATCGGGCCGAACAAATTTCACACTCATAGTCCGTGCTTCGCCAAACAGGAAGTCGGCTATTCAGGGATGTCTAAAAAGTGCATGCAATGGAATTTGAAATACTCCTACTAGGCCTTTCCACCGATGGCCACCAAACTCGGTCAGAATGATCTCAAGACATTGGGGACGCAAAATTGCCAGGGGATTTTTGATATCTCGAACGGTTTGACCGTGACGGGGCGACAAATTTATGGCGAGAAATGAGAAACAGGAAGTGCCTAATAACTTTGACATACTTTGTCTGATTTTGACCAAACTTCAGCAGTTTGTTCATCGTCTGATGCCGATCACAGAGATGGGACTATTATGAGTCAAAGTTATAGCGCCACCAACTGGCAGCAGAAAGCGTGACGTTTTTGAAACGCTTTAAACTCAGCCTCTTAATTTTACTCAATTTGCTTCAAACTTCATCACAATAATGTCAAAACACGACCGATAAGAATCTGTGAAGGAGGTTATCCATAACTTTTATCATGTTGCCATGGCAACGTGTCAAACTTTAACTTTAGTTTTTTGTGTTTTTGAGCCACTTAAAATGCTTAGAATTTCATGAAACTCAACACACACATCTGTATTAATGACAGTTAAACACTGATAAAAGCCCATAAATGGGCGTGGAGCAGGCGCTCCATAGCGCCACCTTTTGACAAAAGTTGGGGGGTTACTTTGTCCTACAGTCACCAAACTCGGTACATATATTGGACTCATCAAGCCGGACAACTTTCTAATTTACACCCATTAGCTACGACCAACAGGAAGTCAGCTATTTTTATTTAAATATGGATTTTTGGAAAAATCAAGCTGTGGAATTTGAAATACTCCTCCTAGACCTTTCCACCGATGGCCACCAAACTCGGTCAGCATGATCTCAAGATATTGGGAATGCAAAATTGCCAGGGGATTTTTGCTATCTCGAACGGTTTGGCCTTGGCAGGGCGACAAATTATGGCGAGAAATGAGAAACAGGAAATGTCTAATAATTTTGACACACTTTATCTGATTTTGACCAAACTTAAGCAGTTTGTTCGTCGTATGATACCGATCACAGAGATGTGACTATTATGAGTCAAAGTTATAGCGCCACCAACTGGCAGCAGGAAGTGTGTTGCTTGCAAAACGCTTTTAAATCAACCTCTTAATTTTACTCAATTTGCTTCAAACTTCATCAGAATAATATCAAAACACGGCCGATGAGAATCTGTGAAGGGGTCCTTGATACATCAAATGCTGTTGCCATGGCAACATGTCAAACTTTAACATTTGTTTCCTGTGTTTTTAAATATAGCTGTGAATAAATTCATATCACTCATAGCAGAATCAGACAGTTCACACCAAACTTTGTCAACATGATGCCAAGATACTGAAGATGTTAAATTGTGAACGGCTTTGGGACATCTTGAACGGTGTTGATGTGGTGATTTATGAAAGTAACAATAAAAAAGATGAAGAGTTATTTTCATATATCTTTAAATTGCATTATTCTAACTCATCAAAACTTTTTACATATAAAGAACAAGAAATTCTTAGGAAATACGTGTAGTTTCAAAATGTTATCATGCTCAGAGGCCCCAAAAACATTAAAAGTGTCACATAAATTTGTCAGATTAAAGCTCTAATACCAGGGATGAACACTAGAGGTCCTCATAAGATAAGGAATCGTTTGACCTCTAATGCTATTTAGCTCATTCTCAGTGTATAAGAGTGAAAATAATCCATAGAATCAGTTGATATAGACTGTACTGTCAGTGTACTTTTACATAATTATTTTGTATAGGTGCTTAAAGAGCATTAAAATCTTTTTTTAATCTTTTAAGGAAAAATTATATGATTTATATACATATATACAATCTCACTGATAGAATAAAAAATCTTATAAGCATGACACTATACTGCTCAGTTCACTTAATTAGAATGAGAAACAAATACATCAACTAAGTTAATATGTATTTATTTTTAATATATTTGTTTATAATTATTTCACAGATGCTTATAGATCATTAAAATAATATTTAAAAATGGATGTAGATCATAAAACATGGTAACTATTTAAAATAGGGTCTCTTTTGTTAACATTGGTTAATGAACTAACACACGAACGAACAACGAACAATATATTTGTACTCGATTTTCTTCAAACTTCATCAGAATGATGTAAAAACACGGCCGATGAGAGTCTGTAAAGGCGTCCCTGATGCATCAAATGCTGTTGCCATGGCAAATAAATAAAAATACAAAATACATTCAAATATTTGTTTCCTGTGTTTTTGAGGCAGATAGCGTGCCTAGAATTTTATTTTCCATTTTCAATTTTCAATGATTTATTATATATTTAAAGTGCAGCATCCTAACTCTTTGAAACTTTTTTTCATACAAATAACTATTCATTCTGATTAAACACAGTTCATTTCATAATTATACAAAACTCCACGAATGAAAGAAAATTAAAAAACAAATCTGATCTCACTCTGCTCTGCACTCTATGTGTGTGTTTGTGTGGTAAGTGGCTGAGTGTAAGGAGGTGGGATGGGTGGTAAGAGAAAGAGTCAGACAGGAGGAGAGACAGTTAGGGTTAGTCCAAAGGGTTATTGTGAATGCATGTGCAAACTGGGCACCGTTTTCCTGATGCTATCGTGATGGCAACTGCCAGACGGCGAGGGCCCGGTCAACGCTGCTTGCAGCTTTAATTATTAGGGCCCGAGCCCAAAAGGGCGAAGGCCCTATTGTTCTTCTAAGGGTTATTATTATTTTTTTTTTTTTTTTTTTTTTTTTTTTTCTTTTTTTCAACCTTCCGGGCACTTTTGGGGGCCTTAACATACTCAAAAACTCTTGAAAATTTGCACACACGTCGGAATCTGAGGCCATCAGGACGCCAAAGAGGCTGGGACCCGGGCGTGGTTCAGGGCCTCTACAGCGCCCCCTGGAACACAGTTTGAAAACTTGATGTACTGCGCACACATACTTGCATGTATTGATATGAAACTCGGTACACATATAGATCTCACTGAGCCAAACAACTTTTGTACTCTATGTCATAGGCTCCACCTGACAGGAAGTGAGATATTTAGGGCTGTTTAAAAAGCGCATGCTCTGGAATTTAACGTACTCCTCCCAGGAATTCCATGGGATTGTCACCAAACTCGGTCAGCATGATCTCAAGACATTGGGGACGCTAAATTGCGAGGAGATTTTTGATATCTCGAACGGTTTGGCCGTGGCAAGGCGACAAAGTTATGGCGAGAAATGAGAAACAGGAAGTGTCTAATAACTGTTGACCACATTGCCTGATTCTGATGAAACTTCACCAGTTTGTTCGTTGTATGATGCCGATTCCATAAATGTGACTATTATGAGTCAAAGTTATAGCGCCACCAACTGGCAGCAGGAAGTGTGTCATTTTCAAAATGCTTTGATATCAGCCTCTTAATTTTACTCGATTTTCTTTAAACTTCATCAAAATCATGTCAAAACACGGCCGATAAGAATATGTAAAGGGGTCGATGATAAATCGAATGCTGTTGCCATGGCAACATGTCAAACTTTAAAATTAGATTCCTGTCTTTTCGAGGCAGTTAACATGCTTAGAATTTCATGAAACTCAACACACACATCAATATTAATGATAGTTAGACACTGGCAAAAGGTCATAAATGGGCGTGGAGCAGGCACTCTATAGCGCCATCTTTTGACAAAAGTTGGGGGGTTAGTTTTTCCTACAGTCACCAAACTCTGTACATATATTGTTCTCATCAATCTGGACAACTTTCTAAATCAAACTCATTAGCTAAGACCAACAGAAAGCCGGCTATTTTGATTTGAAGGTGGATTTTTTGAAAAATCAGGTAGTAAACAAATTCACACTACTCCTAAGAACAACCAGCTGTTCACACCAAACTTTTTTAACATGAAGAGAAGATTCTGAAGATGTTAAATTGCGAGCGGATTTTGGATATCTCGAATGGTGTTGACGTGGTGACTTTTTAAAGATATAGTAAAAAACATAACCCTATTTTTTTATATCTTTAAAGTGCAGCATCCAAACTCTTTAAAACTTTTTTCACACAGAGATCTAATCATTCTGAGCAAGTGCTGGAAATATAAATTTTATACAAGCTTCAATGAATTAAAGAAAATTAAAAAAATAACTCAGAAACCTGCTGTCACTCTGGTGAATGTCTCTTAAGTATGTGTGTGCGTTCAGTCAGGCACAGAGAAGCTCATTATTGCAGGGGGGAGGGATGAGAGGCAGAGAGGGTGACAGAGTATAGAGCCATCCTACAGACCATCTTTGAACAAAAAATGCACATATGTATTTTAATTACATAAATATGTCTGATCTTTGAGAGTCTGATATTTTGAGAAAATATAAAGGGTCACTAAGTCTTTCATTGTTCGTATTTTGCAGTTGTTGTTTTTTATTTATTTTTTACTTAACTGTACCATGAACTTGTCCTATTCAGTCACATAGCAAAAGATTAAAAAAAAATACAACTTTTTAGCATGATCAATTTATCTTCATTGATAGACAATATTTACATAGTGTTATTTATTGAATATAAAATAATAATAATAAAAAATTATGACAAACTTTGACAACAAAACAAAAGTTACTGTTATCTCTTCAAAACATCTGAAAACCATAATTTTAAGAACAGTTATAAATATATATATCACCCCGTTAAAATACTCAACCTGATTTTTAAAGATATTTTGAAAGAATGAAGCGTTTATAGAGCACTTTATTGTGTATTGCTGTACACCCACATGAACTGTGTTCATGTTCATGTTAATTCACTGTACATAAACTTTATATGAATACTTTTTTTTAGCTTAATATTAATTAACATTAATAAATGCTATTTATTTATTGGTCATGTTAACTGATATAGTTAATTTTAACAAATGAAACTGGATGGCAACATTTTATATTTTGTGTGTATGTGTCTGTGTGTTGATTTTAAAGTGTAACCCTTTCAATTCTGTAAACTTAAAATCCAAACTAGCAGATAGTTACTGTGAATGCATGTGCCAACTGGGCACCGTCTTCCTTATTGATTCTTAGTTATGACAACAATTGATTTTATACAAAAATATATTATACAAAAATTGTACAGATAGGTAACAATGACATTTAAGCAGAAGTGGTGGATATAAAGGAAGCAATAATAACGTTTTGCTATCATCATGAATTACATGTTCTTATTTGTAGCATACTGGTTCACAGTTGGCATCTATTTGAAGTCCTTGCATTGATTGCATTTAATTAAATCAACATTATATTTGGTCAGTCTGATCTTGAGGCCGTAGAGATGTTAAATTGTGAAGATCTTGAGTTTTCATTAAAGGGCAAGTCCGTGGTGGCCTGACAAAGTTTGATGTTTCTGCATAGACATGGAAGTGGTTATAACTTAGCCTGAAAATGTCCGATCTGCCTCAAACTTCACAGGTTTGGTAAGAGTCCTGGCCTGAAGACACCTAAAGACCAATATTCAGATATTATCATAGCGCCACCTGTTGGCAGCAGGATATCTCATATATTTCACTAACTCAAACATACCAAGGTCAATCTGCACCAAACTTCATATGTTTGATAATAGTGCTGGCCTGAACACATCTACATGCCAATAATCAGTTATAGGCATAGCGCCACCAGCTGGCAGCGGCAAGTTTGGCACATTTAAATGACTTATGACATATTTTTTCTATATTTACTGTATTAAAAGCATACTGCCCACCGTTTGCTGTTTTCCTGAAGCCACCGGTCGGCGGTGAGCCCGGGTGCGAGGGCCCGTTCATCGCTGCTCGCAGCTTTAATTATTATTCTTCTTCTCCGGAATGAATCGCATTTTTGAGGCACTAAACATACCCGAAAACTCATGAAACTTTGCACACACATCAAACCTTGCGAAAATGTACGTCTGATATGGGTTTCAGAGATGGGTGTGGCAAAATGGCTCGATAGCGCCACCTTTACACGTTCCGCGGTGTGCGCTTTCAGCTGTGATTCACATACATGCACGAAAATCGGTACACACATGTAACTCACCAATACCTACAAAAAAGCCTCTTGGGATAAAATCCGAAACCCAACAGGAAGTCAGTTATTATTAATTTTCTCAGCAAAATTTGTGTCATTTTTGCCATTTTCAGGCGTCATACTTGAACGAACTCCTCCTAGAGATTTATTCGGATCAACGCCAAATTTGGTGAGTCTAATCTAAAGCCCTTTGTGACGTTAAATTGCGAAGATCTAGAGTTTTCATCGGAGGGCGTGTCCGTGGCGGCCTGGCAAATTTCGATGTTTCGCCATGAAGAAGGAAGTTGCTATAACTCAGGCATAAAATGTCTGATCTGCCGCAAACTTCACATGTGTGATAACACTCCTGACCTTATGACATCTAGAAGCCCATATTCAGTTATAGTCATAGCGCCACCTGCAGGTAACAGGAAGTGACATGCTGTACTCTACAACCAACTCCTCCTAGAGATTTATACAGATCAACACCAAAATCAGTCAGTCTAAAATAAAGGCTTTAGCGATGTTAAATTGTGAAGATCTTGAGTTTTCGTTGAAGGGCGTGTCCGTGGCGGCCTGACAAATTTCGAAGTCTCGCTATGGATATAAAACTTGTTATAACTCAGCCATAAAATGTCCGATTTGCCTCAAACTTCACATGTTCGATTAAAGTCCTGGCCTGAAAACATCTGAAAGCCAATATTCTGTCATAATCACAGCGCCACCTGTTGGTAACAGGAAATGACTTGTAGCAAACTCCTCCTACAGATTAAATGATATCAACATTAAATTTGGTCAGTCTGATCTAGAGGCCTTAGAGATGTTAAATTGTGAAGATCTTGAGTTTCAGTAAAGGGCGTGTCTGTGGCGGCCTGACAAAGTTTGATGTTTCGCCATGGATATAGAAGTTGTCATAACTCAGCCATAAAATGTCCGATCTGCCTCAAACTTCACAGGTTTGGTAAGAGTCCTGGCCTGAAGACCCCTAAAGGCCAATATTCAGATATTATCATAGCGCCACCTGTTGGCAGCAATATATATCATATCTTTCACTAACTCAAACACACCAAAATCAATCTGCACCAAACTTCATGTGTTTCATAATAGTGCTGGCCTGAACACATCTACATGCCAATAATCAGTGATAGGCATAGCGCCACCAGCTGGCAGCTGGAAATTTGGCACATTTAAGTGACTTATGACATATTTCTTCTATATTTACTGTATTAAAAGCATACTGCCAACCGTTTGCTGTTTTCCTAAAGCCACTGGTCGGCGGTGAGCCCGGGTGCGAGGGCCCGTTCATCGCTGCTTGCAGCTTTAATTAGGGCCCGAGCACCGATGGTGTGAGGACCCTATTGGATCTGCTTCGTTTATTAGGGCCCGAGCCCAAAAGGGCGAAGGCCCTATTGTTCTTCTAAGGGTTCTTATTTTTAGGGCCCGAGCCCAGAATGGGCGAAGGCCCTATTGTTTTTCTAAGGATTATTATTATTATTATTATTATTATTTCATCAATGTTTTGGGTCATTTCGGGGCCCTTAACATACACGAAAACTCTTGAAACTTTGCACACACATTGGAAACTGCGGCCATCAGGGCCGGACAAACGTTGACATGGGGGGGTCACCTGGGGGGGGCGTGGCACAGCGTTAAAAATTTTTACTTTTGAGGGACTCTGGAGCACACACCGGTTGACCTACATTTATCAAAATTCATACACATATAGACCTCATCGGGCTGAACAACTTTCATGCTCAAAGTCAGTGCTTCGCCCAACAGGAAGTCAGCTATTCAGGGATGTCTAAAAAGCGCATGCAATGGAATTTGATATACTCCTCCTAGGTGTATCCACCGATGGCCACCGAACTCGGTCAGCATGATCTCAAGACATTGGAGACGCAAAATTGCCAGGGGATTTTTGATATTTCGAACGGTTTGGCCGTGGCGGGGCGACAAAGTTATGGCGAGAAATGAGAAACAGGAAGTGTCTAATAACTTTAACACACTTTGTCTGATTTTGACCAAACTTCAGCAGTTTGTTCATCGTCTGATGCCAATCACAGAGATGTGACTATTATGAGTTAAAGTTATAGCGCCACCAACTGGCAGCAGAAAGCGCAACGTTTTCTAAATGCTTTTAAATCAGCCTCTTAATTTTACTCAATTTGCTTGAAACTTCATCCCAATAATGCCGAAACACGGCCGATGAGAATCTGTGAAGGGCATTATCGATAACTTTTATCATGTTGCCATGGCAACGTGTCAAACTTTAACTTTAGTTTTTTGCGTTTTCGAGCCACTTAAAATACTTGGAATTTCATGAAACTCAACACACACATCTGTATTAATGATATTTAGACACTGATAAAAGCCCATAAATGGGCGTGGAGGAGGCACTCTATAGCGCCACCTTTTGACAAAAGTTGGGGGTTTAGTTTTGCCTACAGTCACCAAACTCGGTACATATATTGGTCTCATCAAGCCGGACAACTTTCTAATTAACACTTATTAGCTATAATAAACAAGAAGTTGGCTATTTTTATTTGAATGTGGATTTTTGGAAAAATCAGGCTGTAAATAAAATCATACTAAACAAAGCAGAAACAAGAAGTTCACACCAAACTTTGTCAACATGATAAGAATATACTCAAAATGCTAAATTGTGAGCGGATTTTGGATATCTTGAACGGTGTTGATGTGGTGATTTTTTAAAAGTCACAGTAAAAAAAGTTGCATAAATTTTTCTATATCTTTAAAGTGCCTAATACCAACTCTTCAAAACTTTGTATATATGAAGAACAAATCATTCTTAGAAAATACGCTTGGTATCAAAATTGTATCATGCTCAGAGGCCCCAAAAACATTAAAAGTATCCAGAAGTGAGAGAGGGAGAAATGAAGACTGTAATACAAGGGATGAACACCAGAGGTCCTCGTATGATAAGGAATATTTTTACCTCTAATCCTATTCTGTTCATTCTCAATGTGCAACAAAGAAACGAATGCATAGATTTATTTGGAGTTGTTATGTACTGTACTGTCACAATAATTTTACCTATTTTTAAAATAAACACTAAAAAGCATAAAAAAATTAGTTATTTTTTTAATGAAAAATTATGAAATGTTTTGTTTGTCTCTCACTGATTTGGTAACACTTTCTATGAAGCCCCTATTATAAGGGTATTTCTAAGGCATTATAATGAACGCATAATGCATTATAAAAAAACGTATATTATATCATCCAATGAATATTCATAACAACAATTATCATACATTATAATACTTAAATATTAGAGGTTATAACTTTTAAGATTATGATTATTTATAACACACAGTAGACACCATTTTAAACCTACTTCATTTGTAATGGACTATATCACATTAGATTTATTTTTTACATTATATTCTATTCTATTGACTATTAACAACTAACTCTCACCAACTAACACTCCTTACAGTGTAGACTTAGTTTAATGTTAGGCTAAGTAGAAGGTTCATGTTCTTGCAAAGTTACTTATAATCAGTTTGTCTTTTGGGGAACTGTCTAAATACAGTGTTAGCATATATTTACCACAACAAATAATAATTACTGCTAGCTGACATGCAGTTGCAGAGTTACTTATAAAAAGCTGTCTAACGGGTACCATCAAAATAATTAAACTGATCATGTTATACATTCATCTGATCTGATACCTGATCTTATGGCTATTTGAGAATTATTATTATTATTACTTATAAGTGATCTTTGTATGCTTTAAGTAAAGTGACATCAGTAAGATGGCAAAATATGAGACTTATACATTATAACTATGAGGAGGTAATCATACTCATAAAAGCTATAATAAAAAAAAAATTCTAATACATTAAAACTGTTCTTATGAATGCTCATGAGATGATACAACATATTATAAGGTTTTTTATAATTTGTTATGCATTCATTATAATGCCTTAAGAATACCCTCATAATGTATTATTAATACATGAACCCACAAATATTTTTAACAAATATAAATAAATGTACTAATGTACCTTTTAATAATACATGAATACTTTTTTTTAGCTTAATATTAATTAACATTAATAAATGCTATTTAATTATTGTTCATGTTAACTAATATAGTTAATGTTAACAAATTAAACTGGATGTCAAAATTTTAAATATTGTGTGTATGTGTCTGTGTGTTAATTTTAATTAACCCTTTCAATTCTGTAAACTTTAAATCCAAAGTGGCAGAGGGTTACTGTGAATGCATGTGCCAAATGGGCACCGTTTTCCTGATGCTATCGGGATGGTGACTGCGCATATGGCGAGGGCCCGGTCATCGCTGCTTGCAGCTTTAATTTTTTTTTTTTTTTTTTTTTTTTTCAACCGTTGGGGCACTTTTGGGGGCCTTAACATACTCAAAAACTCTTGAAAATTTGCACACACGTTGGAATCTGCCGTCGTCCGGACGCCACAGAGGCTGGGACCCGGGCGTGGTTCAGGGCCTCTACAGCGCCCCCTGGAACACAGTTTGAAAACTTGATGTACTGCGCACACATACTTACACGTATTGATATGAAACTCGGTACACATATAGAACTCATCGAGCTGAACAACTTTTGTACTCTATGTCATGGGCTCCACGCAACAGGAAGTGAGATATTTAGGGCTGTTTAAAAAGCGCATGCTCTGGAATTTAACGTACTCCTCCCAGGGTTTCCATAGGATTGTCACCAAACTCGGTCAGCATGATCTCAAGACATTGGGGACGCTAAATTGCGAGGGGATTTTTGATATCTCGAACGGTTTGGCCATGGCAAGGCGACAAAGTTATGGCGAGAAATGAGAAACAGGAAGTGTCTAATAACTGTTGTACACATTGCCTGATTCTGATGAAACTTCACCAGTTTGTTCGTTGTATGATGCCGATTCCATAAATGTGACTATTATGAGTCATAGTTATAGCGCCACCAACTGGCAGCAGGAAGCGTGTCATTTTCAAAATGCTTTGAAATCAGCCTCTTAATTTTACTTGATTTTCTTTAAACTTCATCAAAATCATGTCAAAACACGGCCGATGAGAATATGTAAAGGGGTCGATGATAAATCAAATGCTGTTGCCATGGCAACGTCTCAAACTTTAAAATTAGATTCCTTTCTTTTCGAGGCAGATAACATGCTTAGAATTTCATGAAACTCAACACACACATCAATATTAATGATAGTTAGACACTGGCAAAAGGTCATAAATGGGCGTGGAGCAGGCACTCTATAGCGCCATCTTTTGACAAAAGTTGGGGGGTTAGTTTTTCCTACAGTCACCAAACTCTGTACATATATTGTTCTCATCAATCTGGACAACTTTCTAAATTAAACTCATTAGCTAAGACCAACAGGAAGCCGGCTATTTTGATTTGAATGTGGATTTTTTGAAAAATCAGGCTGTAAACAAATTCATACTCCTTCTAAGAAAAAAAAGCTTTTCACACCAAACTTTTTTAACATGAAGAGAAGATTCTGAAGATGTTAAATTGCGAGCGGATTTGGGATATCTTGAACGGTGTTGACGTGGTGATTTTTTAAAGATATAGTAAAAAACATAACCCTAATTTTTTATATCTTTAAAGTGCAGCATCCAAACTCTTTAAAACTTTTTTCACACAAAGATCTAATCATCATGAGCAAGTGCTGGTAATATCATAACTAATCACGCTTCTATGAATTAAAGAAAATTAAAATAAGAACTCAGTAACCTGCTGTCACTGGGCTGACTGTCTGTGTTGACACTAAGAGTGACTGAAGGGGGGAGGGGTGAAAGGGAGAGAGACCAGTGGAACATGCTGTTTTGCTTCAGACCATCTTTGAGGAAGATGCTCATTGCACATTACACATTGCTGTAGTTTAATCTAGATAAATATGTCTGAACTTTGAGAGTCTGATCTTTAAGAAAATATAAAGGGTCACAAACTCTTTCATTCTTTGTATATTGCAGTTGTTTATTTATTTTTTACTGAACTATACCATGAACTTGTCCTATTCAGTCACATAGCAAAAGATTAAGAAAAATACAACTTTTTAGCATGAGCGATTTATCTTCATTGATAGACATTTATTTTCATAATTTAAATTTTAGATTGAATAAAAAAAACACTAACAATTTCAAGACAAACTTTGCTGTTATCTGTTCAAAACATCTGGAAATTGTACCATTTTAAGATGAGTTATATTTATATATCGCCCCATTACAATACCCAACTTGATTTTTAAAGATATTTTTAAAGAATGAAGGGTTTATTGAGCACTTTATTGTGTATTGCTGTACACCCACATGAACTGTGTTCATGTTCATGTTAATTCACAGTACATACACTATGTTAAAAGATACTAATTTACCTTTAAACAATATACTTTTTTTAGGTTAATATTAATTAACATTAATAAATGCTATTTAATTATTGTTCATGTTAACTAATATAGTTAATGTTAACAAATGAAACTGGATGGTAAAATTGTACATTTAGTGTGTATGTGTCTGTGTGTTGATTTTAAAATTTTACCCTTTCAATTCAAACTTTAAATCCAAACTGGCTGAGGGTTAATGTGAATGCATGTGCCAACTGGGCACCGTTTTCCTAATTGATTCTTAGTTATGTAGCGCTTAAAAGTGATGTCTTATAACAGGAGTCACCTGCAAAGCAATATCCACACACAAATTGTACAGATAGGTAACGATGACATTTAAGCAGAAGTGGTGGACGTAAAGCAAGCAATAATAACATTTTGTTATCATCATGAATTACTTGTTCTTATCGTCATCCTCAGAATATTGTGCAAATGTTCCCTATATTGTGAACGGCTTTGGGATATCTTGAACGGAGTTGATGTGGTGATTTATGAAAGTAACAATAAAAAAGATGAAGAGTTTTTCATATATCTTTGAATTGCATTATTCTAACTCATCAAAACTTTTTACATATAAAGAACAAGAAATTCTTAGGAAATACGTGTAGTTTCAAAATGTTATCATGCTCAGAGGCCCCAAAAACATTAAAAGTGTCAAATAAATTCGTCAGATTAAAGCTCTAATACCAGGGATGAACACTAGAGGTCCTCATAAGATAAGGAATCGTTTGACCTCTAATGCTATTTAGCTCATTGTCAGTGTATAAGAATGACAATAATCCATAGAATCAGTTGATTTGTACTGTATTGTCAGTGTACTTAATTACATAATTATTTTGTATAGGTGCTTAAAGAGCATTAAAATCTTTTTTTTTATCTTTTAAGGAAAAGTTATATGATTTAAATACATATATACACTCTCACTGATAGAACAAAAAATCTTATAAGTATGACACTATACTGCTCAGTTCACTTAATTAGAATGAGAAACAAATACAAAAAGACCAAAAAAATCAACTAAGTAAATATGTATTTATTTTTAATGTATTTGTTTATAATTATTTCACAGATTCTTATAGAATATTAAAATAAAATTTAAAAATGATTGTAGACCATAAAACATGGTAACTATTTAAAATAGGGTCTCTTTTGTTAACAATGGTTAATGAACTAACAAACACGAACAAACATCGAACAATATATTTGTACTCGATTTTCTTCAAACTTCATCAGAATAATGAAAAAAAAACAACCGATGAGAGTCTGTAAAGGCGTCCCTGATGCATCAAATGCTGTTGCCATGGCAAATAAATAAAAATAAAAAATAGATTCAAATATTTGTTTCCTGTGTTTTTGAGGCAGATATCATGCTTAGAATTTCATTTTCATTTTTACATTTTCAATGATTTATTATATATTTAAAGTGCAGCATCCTAACTCTTTGAAACTTTTTTCATACAAATAACTATCCATTCTGATCAAACACAGATCATTTCATAATTATATAAAACTCCACGAATGAAAGAAAATAAAAAAAACATATCTGATCTCACTCTTCTCTGTGTGTGTTTGTGTGGTAAGTGGCTGAGTGTAAGGAGGGGGGATGGGTTGTAAGAGAAAGAGTCAGAGAGGAGGAGAGACAGTAAGGGTTAGTCCAAAGGGTAACTGTGAATGCATGTGCCAACTGGGCACCGTTTTCCTGATGCTATCGGGATGGCGACTGCACAGACGGCGAGGGCCCGGTCATCGCTGCTTGCAGCTTTAATTATTAGGGCCCGAGCACCGATGGTGTGAGGACCCTATTGGATCTGCTTCGTTTATTAGGGCCCGAGCCCAAAAGGGCGAAGGCCCTATTGTTCTTCTAAGGATTCTTATTTGTTTTTTTTTTTATTTTTATTTTTATTTTTTTTCAACCGTTGGGGCACTTTTGGGGGCCTTAACATACTCAAAAACTCTTGAAAATTTGCACACACGTCGGAATCTGCCGTCGTCCGGACGCCACAGAGGCTGGGACCCGGGCGTGGTTCAGGGCCTCTACAGCGCCCCCTGGAACACAGTTTGAAAACTTGATGTACTGCGCACACATACTTGCGCGTATTGATATGAAACTCGGTACACATATAGAACTCATCGAGCTGAACAACTTTTGTACTCTATGTCATGGGCTCCACGCAACAGGAAGTGAGATATTTAGGGCTGTTTAAAAATCGCATGCTCTGGAATTTAACGTACTCCTCCCAGGAATTCCATGGGATTGTCACCAAACTCGGTCAGCATGATCTCAAGACATTGGGGACGCTAAATTGCGAGGAGATTTTTGATATCTCGAACGGTTTGGCCGTGGCAAGGCGACAAAGTTATGGCGAGAAATGAGAAACAGGAAGTGTCTAATAACTGTTGCACACATTGCCTGATTCTGATGAAACTTCACCAGTTTGTTCCTTGTATGATGCCGATTCCATAAATGTGACTATTATGAGTCAAAGTTATAGCGCCACCAACTGGCAGCAGGAAACGTGTCATTTTCAAAATGCTTTGAAATCAGCCTCTTAATTTTAATCGATTTTCTTTAAACTTCATCAAAATCATGTCAAAACACGGCCAATAAGAATATGTAAAGGGGTCGATGATAAATCAAATGCTGTTGCCATGGCAACGTGTCAAACTTTAAAATTACATTCCTGTCTTTTCGAGGCAGATAACATGCTTAGAATTTCATGAAACTCAACACACACATCAATATTAATGATAGTTAGACACTGGCAAAAGGTCATAAATGGGCGTGGAGCAGGCACTCTATAGCGCCATCTTTTGACAAAAGTTGGGGGGTTAGTTTTTCCTACAGTCACCAAACTCTGTACATATATTAATCTCATCAATCTGGACAACTTTCTAAATCAAACTCATTAGCTAAGACCAACAGAAAGCCGGCTATTTTGATTTGAAGGTGGATTTTTTGAAAAATCAGGTAGTAAACAAATTCACACTACTCCTAAGAACAACCAGCTGTTCACACCAAACTTTTTTAACATGAAGAGAAGATTCTGAAGATGTTAAATTGCGAGCGGATTTTGGATATCTCGAACGGTGTTGACGTGGTGATTTTTTAAAGATGTAGTAAAAAACATAACCCTAATTTTTTATATCTTTAAAGTGCAGCATCCAAACTCTTTAAAACTTTTTTCACACAGAGATCTAATCATTCTGAGCAAGTGCTGGAAATATAAATTTTATACAAGCTTCAATGAATTAAAGAAAATTAAAAAAATAACTCAGAAACCTGCTGTCACTCTGGTGAATGTCTCTACAGTATGTGTGTGCGTTCAGTCAGGCACAGAGAAGCTCATTATTGCAGGGGGGAGGGGTGAGAGGCAGAGAGGGTGACAGAGTAGAGAGCCATCCTACAGACCATCTTTGAACAAAAAATGCATGTACTGTATGTAGTGTAATTACATAAATATGTCTGATCTTTGAGAGTCTGATATTTTGAGAAAATATAAAGGGTCACTAAGTCTTTCATTGTTGGTATTTTGCAGTTGTTGTTTTTTATTTATTTTTTACTTAACTGTACCATGAACTTGTCCTATTCAGTCACATAGCAAAAGATTTAAAAAAATACAACTTTTTAGCATGATCAATTTATCTTCATTGATAGACAATATTTACATAGTGTTATTTATTGAATATAAAATAATAATAATAAAAAATTAAGACAAACTTTGACAACAAAACAAACGTTACTGTTATCTCTTCAAAACATCTGAAAACCATAATTTTAAGATCAGTTATATGTATATATGTATCACCCCGTTAAAATACTCAACTTGATTTTTAAAGATATTTTGAAAGAATGAAGCGTTTATAGAGCACTTTATTGTGTATTGCTGTACACCCACATGAACTGTGTTCATGTTCATGTTAATTCACAGTACATAAACTATATATGAATACTTTTTTAGCTTAATATTAATTAACATTAATAAATGCTATTTATTTATTGGTCGTGTTAACTAATATAGTTAATTTTAACAAATGAAACTGGATGGCAACATTTTATATTTTGTGTGTATGTGTCTGTGTGTTGATTTTAAAGTCTAACCCTTTCAATTCTGTAAACTTTAAATCCAAACTAGCAGAGGGTTACTGTGAATATTGATTCTTAGTTATGTAGCGCTTAAGAGTGCTGTCTTGTAACAGGAGGAGTCACCAGCAAAGCAATATCCACACAAAACTTGTACAGATAGGTAACAATGACATTTAAGCAGAAGTGGTGGACGTAAAGCAAGCAATAATAACATTTTATTATCATCATGAATCATGTTCTTATCATCATCATCAGAGTATAGGGAAAATTTTGCATATTGGTTCACAGTTGGCATTATCTGAAGTCCTTGCATTGATTGCATTTAATTAAATCAACATTATATTTGGTCAGTCTGATCTTGAGGCCTTAGAGATGTTAAATTGTGAAGATCTTGAGTTTTCATTGAGTTGTTATAACTTAGCCATAAAATGTCTGATCTGCCACAAAATTCACAGGTTTGGTAAGAGTCCTGGCCTGAAGACACCTAAAGACCAATATTCAGATATTATCATAGCGCCACCTGTTGGCAGCAGGATATATCTTATCTTTCACTAACTCAAACATACCAAGGTCGATCTGCACCAAACTTCATATGTTTGATAATAGTGCTGGCCTGAACACATCTACATGCCAATAATCAGTTATAGGCATAGCGCCACCATCTGGCAGCGGCAAGTTTGGCACATTTAAATGACTTATGACATATTTTTTCTATATTTACTGTTTTAAAAGCATACTGCCCACCGTTTGCTGATTTCCTGAAGCCACCGGTCGGCGGTGAGCCCAGGTGCGAGGGCCCGTTCATCGCTGCTCGCAGCTTTAATTATTATTATTATTATTAGGGCCCGAGCACCGATGGTGTGAGGACCCTATTGAATCTGCTCCGTTTATTAGGGCCCGAGCACCGATGGTGTGAGGACCCTATTGAATCTGCTCCGTTTATTATTATTATTAGGGCCCGAGCCCAAAAGGGCGAAGGCCCTATTGTTCTTCTAAGGATTCTTATTTGTTTTTTATTTTTTTATTTTTATTTTTTTTCAACCGTTGGGGCACTTTTGGGGGCCTTAACATACTCAAAAACTCTTGAAAATTTGCACACACGTTGGAATCTGCCGTCGTCCGGACGCCACAGAGGCTGGGACCCGGGCGTGGTTCAGGGCATCTACAGCGCCCCCTGGAACACAGTTTGAAAACTTGATGTACTGCGCACACATACTTGCACGTATTGATATGAAACTCGGTACACATATAGAACTCATCGAGCTGAACAACTTTTGTACTCTATGTCATGGGCTCCACGCAACAGGAAGTGAGATATTTAGAGCTGTTTAAAAAGCGCATGCTCTGGAATTTAACGTACTCCTCCCAGGAATTCCATGGGATTGTCACCAAACTCGGTCAGCATGATCTCAAGACATTGGGGACGCTAAATTGCGAGGAGATTTTTGATATCTCGAACGGTTTGGCCGTGGCAAGGCGACAAAGTTATGGCGAGAAATGAGAAACAGGAAGTGTCTAATAACTGTTGCACACATTGCCTGATTCTGATGAAACTTCACCAGTTTGTTCCTTGTATGATGCCGATTCCATAAATGTGACTATTATGAGTCAAAGTTATAGCGCCACCAACTGGCAGCAGGAAACGTGTCATTTTCAAAATGCTTTGAAATCAGCCTCTTAATTTTACTCGATTTTCTTTAAACTTCATCAAAATCATGTCAAAACACGGCCGATAAGAATATGTAAAGGGGTCGATGATAAATCAAATGCTGTTGCCATGGCAACGTGTCAAACTTTAAAATTACATTCCTGTCTTTTCGAGGCAGATAACATGCTTAGAATTTCATGAAACTCAACACACACATCAATATTAATGATAGTTAGACACTGGCAAAAGGTCATAAATGGGCGTGGAGCAGGCACTCTATAGCGCCATCTTTTGACAAAAGTTGGGGGGTTAGTTTTTCCTACAGTCACCAAACTCTGTACATATATTGTTCTCATCAATCTGGACAACTTTCTAAATCAAACTCATTAGCTAAGACCAACAGAAAGCCGGCTATTTTGATTTGAAGGTGGATTTTTTGAAAAATCAGGTAGTAAACAAATTCACACTACTCCTAAGAACAACCAGCTGTTCACACCAAACTTTTTTAACATGAAGAGAAGATTCTGAAGATGTTAAATTGCGAGCGGATTTTGGATATCTCGAACGGTGTTGACGTGGTGATTTTTTAAAGATATAGTAAAAAACATAACCCTAATTTTTTATATCTTTAAAGTGCAGCATCCAAACTCTTTAAAACTTTTTTCACACAGAGATCTAATCATTCTGAGCAAGTGCTGGAAATATTAATTTTATACAAGCTTCAATGAATTAAAGAAAATTAAAAAAATAACTCAGAAACCTGCTGTCACTCTGGTGAATGTCTCTACAGTATGTGTGTGCGTTCAGTCAGGCACAGAGAAGCTCATTATTGCAGGGGGGGAGGGGTGAGAGGCAGAGAGGGTGACAGAGTAGAGAGCCATCCTACAGACCATCTTTGAACAAAAAATGCACATATGTATTTTAATTACATAAATATGTCTGATCTTTGAGAGTCTGATATTTTGAGAAAATATAAAGGGTCACTTTGTCTTTCATTGTTCGTATTTTGCAGTTGTTGTTTTTTATTTATTTTTTACTTAACTGTACCATGAACTTGTCCTATTCAGTCACATAGCAAAAGATTTAAAAAAATACAACTTTTTAGCATGATCAATTTATCTTCATTGATAGACAATATTTACATAGTGTTATTTATTGAATATAAAATAATAATAATAAAAAATTATGACAAACTTTGACAACAAAACAAACGTTACTGTTATCTCTTCAAAACATCTGAAAACCATAATTTTAAGATCAGTTATAAATATATATATATTACCCCGTTAAAATACTAAACTTGATTTTTAAAGATATTTTGAAAGAATGAAGAGTTTATAGAGCACTTTATTGTGTATTGCTGTACACCCACATGAACTGTGTTCATGTTCATGTTAATTCACAGTACATAAACTTTATATGAATACTTTTTTTTAGCTTAATATTAATTAACATTAATAAATGCTATTTATTTATTGGTCATGTTAACTAATATAGTTAATTTTAACAAATGAAACTGGATGGCAACATTTTATATTTTGTGTGTATGTGTCTGTGTGTTGATTTTAAAGTGTAACCCTTTCAATTCTGTAAACTTAAAATCCAAACTAGCAGAGGATTACTGTGAATGCATGTGCCAACTGGGCACCGTCTTCCTTATTGATTCTTAGTTATGTAGCACTTAAGAGTGATGTCTTATAACAGGAGTCACCAGCAAAGCAATATCCACACAAAAATTGTACAGATAGGTAACAATGACATTTAAGCAGAAGTGGTGGATGTAAAGGAAGCAATAATAACATTTTGCTATCATCATGAATCATGTTCTTATCATCATTTGTAGCATACTGGTTCACAGTTGGCATTTATCTGAAGTCCTTGCATTGATTGCATTTAGTTAAATCAACATTATATTTGGTCAGTCTGATCTTGAAGCCTTAGAGATGTTAAATTGTGAAGATCTTGAGTTTTCATTAAAGGGCATGTCCGTGGTGGCCTGACAAAGTTTGATGTTTCTGCATAGACATAGAAGTGGTTATAACTTAGCCTGAAAATGTCTGATCTGCCACAAAATTCACAGGTTTGGTAAGAGTCCTGGCCTGAAGACACCTAAAGACCAATATTCAGATATTATCATAGCGCCACCTGTTGGCAGCAGGATATCTCATATATTTCACTAACTCAAACATGCCAAGGTCAATCTGCACCAAACTTCATATGTTTGATAATAGTGCTGGCCTGAACACATCTACATGCCAATAATCAGTTATAGGCATTGTGCCACCAGCTGGCAGCGGCAAGTTTGGCACATTTAAGTGACTTTGACATATTTCTCCTACATTTACTGTATTAAAAGCATACTGCCCACCGTTTGCTGTTTTCCTGAAGCCACCGGTCGGCGGTGAGCCCGGGTGCGAGGGCCCGTTCATCGCTGCTCGCAGCTTTAATTAGGGCCCGAGCACCGATGGTGTGAGGACCCTATTGAATCTGCTCCGTTTATTATTATTATTATTATTCTTCTTCTCCGGAATGAATCGCATTTTTGAGGGCCTAAACATACCCGAAAACTCATGAAACTTTGCACACACATCAAACCTGGCGAAAATGGACGTCTGATATGGGTTTCAGAGATGGGTGTGGCAAAACGGCTCGATAGCGCCACCTTTACACGTTCCGCGGTGTGCGCTTTCAGCTGTGATTCACGTACATGCATGAAAATCGGTACACACATGTAGCTCACCAATACCTACAAAAAAGCCTCCTGGGACAAAATCCGAAACCCAACAGGAAGTCGGTTATTATTAATTTTTTTAGCAAAATTTGTGTCATTTTTGCCATTTTCAGGCGTGGTACTTGAACGAACTCCTCCTAGAGATTTACTCCGATCAACAGCAAATTTGGTGAGTCTAATCTAAAGCCCTTTGTGACGTTAAATTGTGAAGATCTAGAGTTTTCATCGAAGGGCGTGTCCGTGGCGGCCTCGCAAATTTCGATGTTTCGCCATGAAAAAGGAAGTTGCTATAACTTAGGCATAAAATGTCCGATCTGTCCCAAACTTCACATGTGTGATAACACTCCTGACCTGATGACATCTACATATCCATATTCAGTTATAGTCATAGCGCCACCTGCTGGCAAGAGGAAGTGTCACGCTGTACTCTACAACCAACTCCTCCTAGAGATTTATACAGATCAACACCAAAATAGGTCAGTCTAATATAAAGGCCTTAGTGATGTTAAATTGTGAAGATCTTGAGTTTTCGGTAAAGGGCGTGTCCGTGGCGGCCTGACAAATTTCGAGGTCTCGCCATGGATATAAAACTTGTTATAACTCAGCCATAAAATGTCCGATTTGCCTCAAACTTCACATATTCGATAAGAGTCCTGGCCTGAACACATCTGAAGGCCAATATTCTATTATAATCACAGCGCCACCTGTTGGCAACAGGAAATGACTTGTATCAAACTCCTCCTAGAGATTTAATGATATCAACATTATATTTGGTCAGTCTGATCTAGAGGCCTTAGAGATGTTAAATTGCAAAGATCTTGAGTTTTCGTTAAAGGGCGTGTCCGTGGCGGCGTGACAAAGTTTGATGTTTCGCCATGGACATAGAAGTTGTTATAACTCAGGCATAAAATGTCCGATCTGCCTCAAACTTCACAAGTTTGGTAAGAGTCCTGGCCTGAAGACACCTAAAGGCCAATATTCAGATATTATCATAGCGCCACCTGTTGGCAGCAGGATATATCATATCTTTCACTAACTCAAACATACCAAGGTCAATCTGCACCAAACTTCATATGTTTGATGAAAGTGGTGGCCTGAACACATCTACATGCCAATAATCAGTTATAGGCATAGCGCCACCAGCTGGCAGCAGGAAATTTGGCACATTTAAGTGACTTTGACATATTTCTCCTATTTTTACTGTATTAAAAGCATACTACCCACCATTTGCTGTGTTCCTAAAGCCACCGGTCGGCGGTGAGCCCGTGTGCGAGGGCCCGTTCATCGCTGCTTGCAGCTTTAATTATTATTATTATTCTTCTTCTTCTCCGGAATGAATCGCATTTTTGAGGGCCTAAACATACCCGAAAACTCATGAAACTTTGCACACACATCAAACCTGGCGAAAATGGATGTCTGATATGGGTTTCAGAGATGGGTGTGGCAAAACGGCTCGATAGCGCCACCTTTACACGTTCCGCGGTGTGCGCTTTCAGCTATTATTCACGTACATGCACGCAAATCGGTACACACATGTAACTCACCAATACCTACAAAAAAGCCTCCTGGGACAAAATCCGAAACCCAACAGGAAGTCGGTTATTATTAATTTTCTTAGCAAAATTTGTGTCATTTTTGCCATTTTCAGGCGTCATACTTGAACGAACTCCTCCTAGAGATTTATTCGGATCAACACCAAATTTGGTGAGTCTAATCTAAAGCCCTTTGTGACGTTAAATTGCGAAGATCTAGAGTTTTCATCAGAGGGCGTGTCCGTGGCGGCCTCGCAAATTTCGATGTTTCGCCATGAAAAAGGAAGTTGCTATAACTCAGGCATAAAATGCTCGATCTGCCCCAAACTTCACATGTGTGATAACACTCCTGACCTGAAGACATCTACATGCCCATATTCAGTTTTACTCATAGCGCCACCTGCAGGCACCAGGAAGTGTCATGCTGTACTCTGCAAGAAATTCCTTCTGGAGATTTAATCAGATCAACACCAAAATCGGTCAGTCTAATAAAAAGGCTTTAGCGATGTTAAATTGCGAAGATCTTGAGTTTTCGTTGAAGGGCGTGTCCGTGGCGGCCTGGCAAATTTCGTGGTCTCGCCATGGATATAAATCTTGTTATAACTCAGCCATAAAATGTCCGATTTGCCTCAAACTTCACATGTTCGATAAGAGTCCTGGCCTGAACCAATCTGAAAGCCTATATTCTATTATAATCACAGCGCCACCTGTTGGCAAAAGGAAATGTCTTGTACCAAACTCCTCCTAGAGATTTAATGATATCAACATTATATTTGGTCAGTCTGATCTCGAGGCCTTAGAGATGTTAAATTGTGAAGATCTTGAGTTTTCGTTAAAGGGCGTGTCCATGGCGGCCTGACAAAGTTTGATGTTTCGCCATGGACATAAAAGTTGTTATAACTCAGCCATAAAATGTCCGATCTGCCTCAAATTTCACATGTTTGGTAAGAGTCCTGGCCTGAAGACATCAAAAGGCCAATATACAGATATTATTATAGCGCCACCTATTGGCAGCAGGATATATCATATCTTGCACTAACTCACACATACCAAGGTCAATCTGCACCAAACTTCATATGTTTGATGAAAGTGCTGGCCTGAACACATCTACATGCCAATAATCAGTTATAGGCATAGCGCCACCAGCTGGCAGCAGGAAGTTTGGCACATTTAAGTGACTTTGATCTATTTTTTCTACATTTACTGTATTAAAAGCATACTGCCCACCGTTTGCTGTGTTCCTAAAGCCACCGGTCGGCGGTGAGCCCGTGTGCGAGGGCCCGTTCATCGCTGCTTGCAGCTTTAATTAGGGCCCGAGCACCGATGGTGTGAGGACCCTATTGGATCTGCTTCGTTTATTATTATTATTATTATTCTTCTTCTCCGGAATGAATCGCATTTTTGAGGGCCTAAACATACCCGAAAACTCATGAAACTTTGCACACACATCAAACCTGGCGAAAATGGATGTCTGATATGGGTTTCAGAGATGGGTGTGGCAAAACGGCTCGATAGCGCCACCTTTACACGTTCCGCGGTGTGCGCTTTCAGCTATGATTCTCGTACATGCATGAAAATCGGTACACACATGTAGCTCACCAATACCTACAAAAAAGCCTCCTGGGACAAAATCCGAAACCCAACAGGAAGTCGGTTATTATTAATTTTCTTAGCAAAATTTGTGTCATTTTTGCCATTTTCAGGCGTGGTACTTGAACGAACTCCTCCTAGAGATTTACTCCGATCAACAGCAAATTTGGTGAGTCTAATCTAAAGCCCTTTGTGACGTTAAATTGTGAAGATCTAGAGTTTTCATCGAAGGGCGTGTCCGTGACGGCCTCGCAAATTTCGATGTTTCGCCATGAAAAAGGAAGTTGCTATAACTTAGGCATAAAATGTCCGATCTGTCCCAAACTTCACATGTGTGATAACACTCCTGACCTGATGACATCTACATATCCATATTCCGTTATAGTCATAGCGCCACCTGCTGGCAACAGGAAGTGTCATGCTGTACTCTACAACAAACTCCTCCTAGAGATTTATACAGATCAACACCAAAATCGGTCAGTCTAATATAAAGGCCTTAGTGATGTTAAATTGTGAAGATCTTGAGTTTTCGGTAAAGGGCGTGTCCGTGGCGGCCTGACAAATTTCGAGGTCTCGCCATGGATATAAAACTTGTTATAACTCAGCCATAAAATGTCCGATTTGCCTCAAACTTCACATATTCGATAAGAGTCCTGGCCTGAACACATCTGAAGGCCAATATTCTATTATAATCACAGCGCCACCTGTTGGCAACAGGAAATGACTTGTATCAAACTCCTCTTAGAGATTTAATGATATCAACATTATATTTGGTCAGTCTGATCTAGAGGCCTTAGAGATGTTAAATTGCGAAGATCTTGAGTTTTCGTTAAAGGGCGTGTCCGTGGCGGCGTGACAAAGTTTGATGTTTCGCCATGGACATAGAAGTTGTTATAACTCAGCCATAAAATGTCCGATCTGCCTCAAACTTCACAGGTTTGGTAAGAGTCCTGGCCTGAAGACACCTAAAGGCCAATATTCAGATATTATCATAGCGCCACCTGTTGGCAGCAGGATATATCATATCTTTCACTAACTCAAACATACCAAGGTCAATCTGCACCAAACTTCATATGTTTGATGAAAGTGGTGGCCTGAACACATCTACATGCCAATAATCAGTTATAGGCATAGCGTCACCAGCTGGCAGCAGGAAATTTGGCACATTTAAGTGACTTTGACATATTTCTCCTATTTTTACTGTATTAAAAGCATACTACCCACCATTTGCTGTGTTCCTAAAGCCACCGGTCGGCGGTGAGCCCGTGTGCGAGGGCCCGTTCATCGCTGCTTGCAGCTTTAATTATTATTATTATTCTTCTCCGGAATGAATCGCATTTTTGAGGGCCTAAACATACCCGAAAACTCATGAAACTTTGCACACACATCAAACCTGGCGAAAATGGATGTCTGATATGGGTTTCAGAGATGGGTGTGGCAAAACGGCTCGATAGCGCCACCTTTACACGTTCCGCGGTGTGCGCTTTCAGCTATGATTCACGTACATGCATGAAAATCGGTACACACATGTAACTCACCAATACCTACAAAAAAGCCTCCTGGGACAAAATCCGAAACCCAACAGGAAGTCGGTTATTATTAATTTTCTTAGCAAAATTTGTGTCATTTTTGCCATTTTCAGGCGTCGTACTTGAACGAACTCCTCCTAGAGATTTACTCCGATCAACAGCAAATTTGGTGAGTCTAATCTAAAGCCCTTTGTGACGTTAAATTGTGAAGATCTAGAGTTTTCATCGGAGGGCGTGTCCGTGGCGGCCTCGCAAATTTCGATGTTTCGCCATGAAAAAGGAAGTTGCTATAACTGAGACATAAAATGTCCGATCTGTCCCAAACTTCACATGTGTGATAACACTCCTGACCTGATGACATCTACATATCCATATTCAGTTATAGTCATAGCGCCACCTGCTGGCAACAGGAAGTGTCATGCTGTACTCTACAACCAACTCCTCCTAGAGATTTATACAGATCAACACCAAAATCGGTCAGTCTAATATAAAGGCCTTAGTGATGTTAAATTGTGAAAATCTTGAGTTTTCGGTAAAGGGCGTGTCCGTGGCGGCCTGACAAATTTTGAGGTCTCGCCATGGATATAAAACTTGTTATAACTCATCCATAAAATGTCCGATTTGCCTCAAACTTCACATATTCGATAAGAGTCCTGGCCTGGACACATCTGAAGGCCAATATTCTATTATAATCACAGCGCCACCTGTTGGCAACAGGAAATGACTTGTATCAAACTCCTCCTAGAGATTTAATGATATCAACATTATATTTGGTCAGTCTGATCTAGAGGCCTTAGAGATGTTAAATTGCGAAGATCTTGAGTTTTCGTTAAAGGGCTTGTCCGTGGCGGCGTGACAAAGTTTGATGTTTCGCCATGGACATAGAAGTTGTTATAACTCAGCCATAAAATGTCCGATCTGCCTCAAACTTCACATGTTTGGTAAGAGTCCTGGCCTGAAGACACCTAAAGGCCAATATTCAGATATTATCATAGCGCCACCTGTTGGCAGCAGGATATATCATATATTTCACTAACTCAAACATACCAAGGTCAATCTGCACCAAACTTCATATGTTTGATGAAAGTGGTGGCCTGAACACATCTACATGCCAATAATCAGTTATAGGCATAGCGCCACCAGCTGGCAGCAGGAAATTTGGCACATTTAAGTGACTTTGACATATTTCTCATATTTTTACTGTATTAAAAGCATACTACCCACCATTTGCTGTGTTCCTAAAGCCACCGGTCGGCGGTGAGCCCGTGTGCGAGGGCCCGTTCATCGCTGCTTGCAGCTTTAATTATTATTATTATTATTATTATTCTTCTTATCCGGAATGAATCGCATTTTTGAGGGCCTAAACATACCCGAAAACTAACAAAACTTTGCACACACATCAGACCTGGCGAAAATGGACATCTGATATGGGTTGCAGAAGTGGGTGTGGCAAAATGGCTCAATAGCGCCACCTTTACACGTTCCGCGGTGTGCGCATTCAGCTGTGATTATCGTACATGCACAAAAATCGGTACACATATGTAACACACCAATACCTACAAAAAAGCCTCTTGAGATAAAATCCGAAACCCAACAGGAAGTCGGTTATTATTAATTTTCTTGGCAAAATTTGTGTCATTTTTGCCATTTTCAGGTGTCATACTTGAACGAACTCCTCCTAGAGATTTATTCCGATCAACACCAAATTTGGTGAGTCTAATCTAAAGCCTTTTGTGACGTTAAATTGTGAAGATCTAGAGTTTTCATCAGAGGGCGTGTCCGTGGCGGCCTCGCAAATTTCGATGTTTCGCCATGAAAAAGGAAGTTGCTATAACTTAGGCATAAAATGTCCGATCTGTCCCAAACTTCACATGTGTGATAACACTCCTGACCTGAAGACATCTACATGCGCATATTCAGTTATAGTCATAGCGCCACCTGCTGGCAACAGGAAGTGTCATGTTGTACTCTGCAACAAACTCCTCCTAGAAATTTATACAGATCAACACCAAAATCGGTCAGTCTAATATAAACGCTTTAGTGATGTTAAATTGCGAAGATCTTGAGTTTTCGTTGAAGGGCGTGTCCGTGGCGGCCTGACAAATTTCGAGTTCTCGCCATGGATATAAAACTTGTTATAACTCAGCCATAAAATGTCCAATTAGCCTCAAACTTAACATATTCGATAAGAGTCCTGGCCTAAACACATCTGAAGGCCAATATTCTATTATAATCACAGCGCCACCTGTTGGCAACAGGAAATGACTTGTATCAAACTCCTCTTAGAGATTTAATGATATTAACATTATATTTGGTCATTCTGATCTAGAGGCCTTAAAGATGTTAAATTGCGAAGATCTTGAGTTTTCGTTAAAGGGCGTGTCTGTGGCGGCGTGACAAAGTTTGATGTTTCGCCATGGACATAGAAGTTGTTATAACTCAGCCATAAAATGTTCGATCTGCCTCAAACTTCACAGGTTTGGTAAGAGTCCTGGCCTGAAGACAGCAAAAGGCCAATATTCAGATATTATCATAGCGCCACCTGTTGGCAGCAGGATATATCATATCTTTCACTAACTCAAACATACCAAGGTCAATCTGCACCAAACTTCATATGTTTGATGAAAGTGGTGGCCTGAACACATCTACATGCCAATAATCAGTTATATGCATATAGCCACCAGCTGGCAGCAGGAAATTTGGCACATTTAAGTGACTTTGACATATTTCTCCTATTTTTAATGTATTAAAAGCATACTACCCACCATTTGCTGTTTTCCTAAAGCCACCGGTCTGCGGTGAGCCCGGGTGCGAGGGCCCGTTCATCGCTGCTTGCAGCTTTAATTATTATTATTATTCTTCTTCTCCGGAATGAATCGCATTTTTGAGGGCCTAAACATACCCGAAAACTAACGAAACTTTGCACACACATCAGACCTGGCGAAAATGGACGTCTGATATGGGTTGCAGAAGTGGGTGTGGCAAAATGGCTCAATGGCGCCACCTTTACACGTTCCGCGGTGTGCGCATTCAGCTGTGATTATCGTACATGCACAAAAATCGGTACACACATGTAACACACCAATACCTACAAAAAAGCCTCTTGAGATAAAATCCGAAACCCAACAGGAAGTCGGTTATTATTAATTTTCTCAGCAAAATTTGTGTCATTTTTGCCATTTTCAGGTGTCATACTTGAACGAACTCCTCCTAGAGATTTATTCCGATCAACACCAAATTTGGTGAGTCTAATCTAAAGCCCTTTGTGACGTTAAATTGTGAAGATCTAGAGTTTTCATCGGAGGGCGTGTCCGTGGCGGCCTCGCAAATTTCGATGTTTCGCCATGAAAAAGGAAGTTGCTATAACTTAGGCATAAAATGTCCAATCTGTCCCAAACTTCACATGTGTGATAACACTCCTGACCTGATGACATCTACATATCCATATTCAGTTATAGTCATAGCGCCACCTGCTGGCAACAGGAAGTGTCATGCTGTACTCTACAACCAACTCCTCCTAGAGATTTATACAGATCAACACCAAAATCGGTCAGTCTAATATAAAGGCCTTAGTGATGTTAAATTGTGAAGATCTTGAGTTTTCGGTAAAGGGCGTGTCCGTGGCGGCCTGAGAAATTTCGAGGTCTCGCCATGGATATAAAACTTGTTATAACTCAGCCATAAAATGTCCGATTTGCCTCAAACTTCACATATTCGATAAGAGTCCTGGCCTGAACACATCTGAAGGCCAATATTCTATTATAATCACAGCGCCACCTGTTGGCAACAGGAAATGACTTGTATCAAACTCCTCCTAGAGATTTAATGATATCAACATTATATTTGGTCAGTCTGATCTAGAGGCCTTAGAGATGTTAAATTGCGACGATCTTGAGTTTTCGTTACAGGGCGTGTCCGTGGCTGCGTGACAAAGTTTGATGTTTCGCCATGGACATAGACGTTGTTATAACTCAGCCATAAAATGTCTGATCTGCCTCAAACTTCACAGGTTTGGTAAGAGTCCTGGCCTGAAGACACCTAAAGGCCAATATTCAGATATTATCATAGCGCCACCTGTTGGCAGCAGGATATATTATATCTTTCACTAACTCAAACATACCAAGGTCAATCTGCACCAAACTTCATATGTTTGATGAAAGTGGTGGCCTGAACACATCTACATGCCAATAATCAGTTATAGGCATAGCGCCACCAGCTGGCGGCAGGAAATTTGGCACATTTAAGTTACTTTGAAATATTTCTCATATTTTTACTGTATTAAAAGCATACTACCCACCATTTGCTGTGTTCCTAAAGCCACCGGTCGGCGGTGAGCCCGTGTGCGAGGGCCCGTTCATCGCTGCTTGCAGCTTTAATTAGGGCCCGAGCACCGATGGTGTGAGGACCCTATTGGATCTGCTCCGTTTCTTATTATTATTCTTCTTCTCCGGAATGAATCGCATTTTTGAGGCCCTAAACATACCCGAAAACTCATGAAACTTTGCACACACATCAAACCTGGCGAAAATGTACGTCTGATATGGGTTTCAGAGATGGGTGTGGCAAAATGGCTCGATAGCGCCACCTTTACACGTTCCGCGGTGTGCGCTTTCAGCTGTGATTCACATACATGCACGAAAATCGGTACACTCATGTAACTTACCAATACCTACAAAAAAGCCTCTTGGGATAAAATCCGAAACCCAACAGGAAGTCGGTTATTATTAATTTTCTCAGCAAAATTTGTGTCATTTTTGCCATTTTCAGGCGTCATACTTGAACGAACTCCTCCTAGAGATTTATACGGATCAACGCCAAATTTGGTGAATCTAATCTAAAGCCCTTTGTGACGTTAAATTGCGAAGATCTAGAGTTTTCATCGGAGGGCGTGTCCGTGGCGGCCTGGCAAATTTCGATGTTTCGCCATGAAAAAGGATGTTGCTATAACTCAGGCATAAAATGTCCGATCTGCCCCAAACTTCACATGTGTGATAACACTCCTGACCTGATGACATCTACATGCCCATATTCAGTTATAGTCATAGCGCCACCTGCAGGTAACAGGAAGTGACATGCTGTACTCTACAACCAACTCCTCCTAGAGATTTATACACATCAACACCAAAATTGGTCAGTCTAATATAAAGGCATTAGTGATGTTAAATTGTGAAGATCTTGAGTTTTCGTTGAAGGGCGTGTCCGTGGCGGCTTGACAAATTTTGAGGTCTCGCCATGGATATAAAACTTGTTATAACTCAGCCATAAAATGTCCGATTTGCCTCAAACTTCACATGTTCGATTAAAGTCCTGGCCTGAAAACATCTGAAAGCCAATATTCTGTTATAATCACAGCGCCACCTGTTGGTAACAGGAAATGACTTGTAGCAAACTCCTCCTACAGATTAAATGATATCAACAGTAAATTTGGTCAGTCTGATCTAGAGGTCTTAGAGATGTTAAATTGTGAAGATCTTGAGTTTCGGTTAAAGGGCGTGTCTGTGGCGGCCTGACAAATTTTGATGTTTCGCCATGGATATAGAAGTTGTCATAACTCAGCCATAAAATGTCCGATCTGCCTCAAACTTCACAGGTTTGGTAAGAGTCCTGGCCTGAAGACCCCTAAAGGCCAATATTCAGATATTATCATAGCGCCACCTGTTGGCAGCAATATATATCATATCTTTCACTAACTCAAACATACCAAAATCAATCTGCACCAAACTTCATATGTTTGATAATAGTGCTGGCCTGAACACATCTACATGCCAATAATCAGTGATAGGCATAGCGCCACCAGCTGGCAGCTGGAAATTTGGCACATTTAAGTGACTTATGACATTTCTCCTATATTTACTGTATTAAAAGCATACTGCCCACCGTTTGCTGTTTTCCTAAAGCCACTGGTCGGCGGTGAGCCCGGGTGCGAGGGCCCGTTCATCGCTGCTTGCAGCTTTAATTATTATTATTATTATTATTATTATTATTATTATTATTCTCCAAAATGAATCGCATTTTTGAGGGCTTAGACATACCCGAAAACTCATGAAACTTCGCACACACATCAGACCTGGCGAAAATTTACGTCTGATATGGGTTTCAGAAGTGGGTGTGGCAAAATGGCTCGACAGCGCCACCTTTACACGTTCCGCAGTGTGCGCTTTCAGCTGTGATTCACGTACATGCACGGAAATCGGTACACACATGTAACACACCAATACCTACAAAAAAGCCTCTTGGAGCAAAATCCGGAACCCAACAGGAAGTCGGTTAATATTAATATTCTCAACAAAATTTGTGTCATTTTTGCCATTTTCAGGCGTCGTACTTGAACGAACTCCTCCTAGAGGTTTATTCGGATCAACACCAAATTTGCAGAGTCTAGTCTAAAGCCCTTTGTGACGTTAAATTGTGAAGATCTAGAGTTTTTATCGGAGGGCGTGTCCATGGCGGCCTCGCAAATTTCGATGTTTCGCCATGAAAAAGGAAGTTGCTATAACTCAGGCATACAATGTCCGATCCGTCCCAAACTACACATGTGTGATAACACTCCTGACCTGATGACATCTACATGCCCATATTCAGTTTTACTCATAGCGCCACCTGCTGGCAACAGGAAGTGTCATGCTGTACTCTGCAACAAACTCCTCCAAGAGATTTTATCAGATCAACACCAAAATCGGTCAGTCTAATAAAAAGGCTTTAGCGATGTTAAATTGCGAAGATCTTGAGTTTTCGTTGAAGGGCGTGTCCGTGGCGGCCTGGCAAATTTCGAGGTCTCGCCATGGATAATACACTTGTTATAACTCAGCCATAAAATGTCCGATTTGCCTCAAACTTCACATGTTCGATAAGAGTCCTGGCCTGAACCAATCTGAAGGCCAATATTCTATTATAATCACAGCGCCACCTGTTGGCAACAGGAAATGACTTGTATCAAACTCCTCCTAGAGATTTAATGATATCAACATTATATTTGGTCAGTCTGATCTAGAGGCCTTAAAGATGTTAAATTGCGAAGATCTTGAGTTTTCGTTAAAGGGCGTGTCTGTGGCTGCATGACAAAGTTTGATGTTTCGCCATGGACATAGAAGTTGTTATAACTCAGCCATAAAATGTCCGATCTGCCTCAAACTTCACAGGTTTGGTGAGAGTCCTGGCCTGAAGACATCTAAAGACCAATATTCAGATATTATCATAGCGCCACCTGTTGGCAGCAGGATATATCATATCTTTCACTAACTCAAACATACCAAGGTCAATCTGCACCAAACTTCATATGTTTGATGAAAGTGGTGGCCTGAACACATCTACATGTCAATAATCAGTTATAGGCATAGCGCCACCAGCTGGCAGCAGGAAATTTGGCACATTTAAGTGACTTTGACATATTTCTCCTATTTTTACTGTATTAAAAGCATTCTACCCACCATTTGCTGTGTTCCTAAAGCCACCGGTCGGCGGTGAGCCCGTGTGCGAGGGCCCGTTCATCGCTGCTTGCAGCTTTAATTATTATTATTATTCTTCTTATCCGGAATGAATCGCATTTTTGAGGGCCTAAACATACCCGAAAACTAACGAAACTTTGCACACACATCAGACCTGGCGAAAATGGACATCTGATATGGGTTGCAGAAGTGGGTGTGGCAAAATGGCTCAATAGCGCCACCTTTACACGTTCCGCGGTGTGCGCATTCAGCTGTGATTATCGTACATGCACAAAAATCGGTACACACATGTAACACACCAATACCTACAAAAAAGCCTCTTGAGATAAAATCCGAAACCCAACAGGAAGTCGGTTATTATTAATTTTCTCAGCAAAATTTGTGTCATTTTTGCCATTTTCAGGTGTCATACTTGAACGAACTCCTCCTAGAGATTTATTCCGATCAACACCAAATTTGGTGAGTCTAATCTAAAGCCCTTTGTGACGTTAAATTGTGAAGATCTAGAGTTTTCATCGGAGGGCGTGTCCGTGGCGGCCTCGCAAATTTCGATGTTTCGCCATGAAAAAGGAAGTTGCTATAACTTAGGCATAAAATGTCCGATCTTTACCAAACTTCACATGTGTGATAACACTCCTGACCTGAAGACATCTACATGCCCATATTCAGTTATAGTCATAGCGCCACCTGCAGGCAACAGGAAGTGTCATGCTGTACTCTACAACAAACTCCTCCTAGAGATTTATACAGATCAACTCCAAAAACGGTCAGTCTAATATAAAGGCTTTAGCGATGTTAAATTGTAAAGATCTTGAGTTTTCGGTAAAGGGCGTGTGCGTGGCGGCCTGACAAATTTCGAGGTCTCGCCATGGATATAAAACTTGTTATAACTCAGCCATAAAATGTCCGATTTGCCTCAAACTTCACATATTCAATAAGAGTCCTGGCCTGAACACATCTCAAGGCCAACATTCTATTATAATCACAGCGCCACCTGTTGGCAACAGGAAATGACTTGTATCAAACTCCTCCTAGAGATTTAATGATATCAACATTATATTTGGTCAGTCTGATCTAGAGGCCTTAGAGATGTTAAATTGCGAAGATCTTGAGTTTTCGTTAAAGGGCGTGTCTGTGGCTGTGTGACAAAGTTTGATGTTTCGCCATGGACATAGAAGTTGTTATAACTCAGCCATAAAATGTCCGATCTGCCTCAAAGTTCACAGGTTTGGTAAGAGTCCTGGCCTGAAGACACCTAAAGGCCAATATTCAGATATTATCATAGCGCCACCTGTTGGCAGCAGGATATATCATATCTTTCACTAACTCAAACATACCAAGGTCAATCTGCACCAAACTTCATATGTTTGATGAAAGTGGTGGCCTGAACATATCTACATGCCAATAATCAGTTATAGGCATAGCGCCACCAGCTGGCAGCAGGAAATTTTACACATTTAAGTGACTTCGACATATTTCTCCTATTTTTACAGTATTAAAAGCATGCTACCCACCATTTGCTGTGTTTCTAAAGCCACCGGTCAGCGGTGAGCCCGTGTGCGAGGGCCCGTTCATCGCTGCTTGCAGCTTTAATTAGGGCCCGAGCCCAAAAGGGCGAAGGCCCTATTGTTCTTCTAAGGGTTATTATTAGGGCCCGAGCCCAGAATGGGCGAAGGCCCTATTGTTTTTCTAAGGATTATTATTATTATTATTTCATCAATGTTTTGGGTAATTTCGGGGCCCTTAACATACACGAAAACTCTTGAAACTTTGCACACACATTGGAACCTGCGGCCATCAGGGCCGGACCAACTTTGACATGGGGGGGTCACCTGGGGGGGGCGTGGCACAGCATGAAAAAAAAATACATTTGAGGGACTCTGGAGCGCACACCGGTTGACCTACAGTTATCAAAATTCATACACATATAGACCTCATCGGGCTGAAAAACTTTCATGCTCAAAGTCAGTGCTTCACCCTACAGGAAGTCAGCTATTCAGGGATGTCTAAAAAGCGCATGCAATGGAATTTGAAATACTCCTCCTAGACCTTTCCACCGATGGCCACCAAACTCGGTCAGCATGATCTCAAGACATTGGGGACGCAAAATTGCCAGGGGATTTTTGATATCTCGAACGGTTTGGCCGTGGCGGGGCGACAAAGTTATGGCGAGAAATGAGAAACAGGAAGTGTCTAATAACTTTAACACACTTTGTCTGATTTTGACCAAACTTCAGCAGTTTGTTCATCTTATGATGCCGATCACAGAGATGTGACTATTAGGAGTCAAAGTTATAGCGCCACCAACTGGCAGCACAAAGCGCAACATTTTCTAAATGCTTTTAAATCAACCTCTTAATTTTACTCAATTTGCTTCAAACTTCATCTCAATAATGTTGAAACATGGCCAATGAGAATCTGTGAATTGCATTATCGATAACTTTTATCATGTTGCCATGGCAACGTATCAAACTTTAACTTTAGCTTTTTGTGTTTTGGAGCCACTTAAAATACTCAGAATTTCATGAAACTTCACACACACATCTGTATTAATGATATTTAGACACTGATAAAAGCCCATAAATGGGTGTGGAGCAGGCGCTCTATAGCGCCACCTTTTGACAAAAGTTGGGGGTTTAGTTTGTCCTACAGTCACCAAACTCGGTACATATATTGATCTCATCAAGCCAGAAACATTTCCAATTTACACCCATTAGCTACGATCGACAGGAAGTCAGCTATTTTGATTTGAATGTGGATATTTGGAAAAATCAGGCTGTGGAATTTTATATACTTCTCTCGGGAAAACCAACCAATTCACACCAAACTTTTTTGACATGATGCCAACATTCTGAAGATGCTAAATTGCGAGCAGATTTAGGATATCTTGAACGGTGTTGATGTGGTGATTGATTGAAATCGGAGTAAAAAAAGATAGCCGTAATTTTATTATATCTTTAAAGTGCAGCATCCAAAGTCTTTGAAACTTTTTTCATACAGACTACTAGTCATTCTGATCAGACACCGTTCATTTCATAATTATACAAAGATCTATGAATTAATGAAAATTAAAAAACAAATCTGATCCCTCTCTGCTCTGCACTTATGTGTGTGCGTGGTAAGTGGGTGTGTGTTTGTTGAGTGTTAGGGTGAGAGTGGGGAGGGGGGATGGGTGGAAAGAGAGAGTCAGAGAGGAGGAGATAGAAGGGAATATTTAAACTCTTGGTTGTTTATTCATTAGGATGTGAATTAGGGCTGGGTATTGTGACCAATTTAGCAATTCGATTCGATTCTTATTTTTATGGTTTCGATTCAATTCGATTCGATATCGATTAGCTATCAATATTTCATTTAAAATGTTAGTTTTGCAGACATGGGATCCATATTTTGATATAAATGCTGGTAACTTAAAACTCCCCTACTTAAGTGTATTACTGAAATACACATCTACATTAATAATAGGGTGCACACAGTTGTTTATTTTAAACAACTTTTATTTTAAATGAATACTGTAACAAGAAGTCATAAATATGTGCATCCAATGTACACCATGTAAACAAACTGCAAAATGTACATTACTGTAAAAAAATAAAAAGACTAAATGTGCAACAGTGAAATCTATTAAGAACTTCAAACATGTTTAAGAAATAAAACATTTTTCTAAATTCAAATCAGGCCCATCATAAAGCCCTTGTCTGCATATACAAAACATTCTAACTGTCCATAAAACTAACAGTTCTTAACTACAGCCTAATCATTTTTGATCACCAGATTTTTTTTGCAAAAAATTTATACCCATTAGCTACGACCAACAGGAAGTCAGCTATTTTGATTTGAATGTGGATTTTTGGAAAAATATAGCTGTGAATAAATTCATATCACTCATAGCAGAATCAGACAGTTCACACCAAACTTTGTCAACATGATGCCAAGATACTGAAGATGTTAAAATGTGAACGGCTTTGGGATATCTTGAACGGTGTTGATGTGGTGATTTATGAAAGTAACAGTAAAAAAGATGAAGAGTTATTTCCATATATCTTTAAATTGCATTATTCTAACTCATCAAAACTTTTTACATATAAAGAACAAGAAATTCTTAGGAAATACGTGTAGTTTCAAAAGGTTATCATGCTCAGAGGCCCCAAAAACATTAAAAGTGTCATATAAATTTGTCAGATTAAAGCTCTAGTACCAGGGATGAACACTAGAGGTCCTCATAAGATAAGGAATCGTTTGAACAATAATGCTATTTAGCTCATTCTCAGTGTATAAGAATGAAAATAATCCATAGAATCAGTTTATATATACTGTACTGTCAGTGTACTTTTACATAATTATTTTGTATAGGTGCTTAAAGAGCATTAAAATCTTTTATTAATCTTTTAAGGAAAACTTATATGATTTATATACATATATACAATCTCACTGATAGAATAAAAAATCTTATAAGTATGACACTATACTGCTCAGTTCACTTAATTAGAATGAGAAACAAATACATCAACTAAGTTAATATGTATTTATTTTTAATAAATTTGTTTATAATTATTTCACAGATGCTTATAGATCATTAAAATAATATTTAAAAATGGTTGTAGATCATAAAACATGGTAACTATTTAAAATAGGGTCTCTTTTGTTAACAATGGTTAATGAACTAACACACGAACGAACAACGAACAATATATTTGTATTCGATTTTCTTCAAACTTCATCAGAATGATGTAAAAACACGGCCGATGAGAGTCTGTAAAGGCGTCCCTGATGCATCAAATGCTGCTGCCATGGCAAATAAATAAAAATACAAAATACATTCAAATATTTGTTTCCTGTGTTTGTGAGGCAGATATCGTGCCTAGAATTTCATTTTCCATTTTCAATTTTCAATGATTTATTATATATTTAAAGTGCAGCATCCTAACTCTTTGAAACTTTTTCATACAAATAACTATTCATTCTGATTAAACACAGTTCATTTCATAATTATACAAAACTCCACGAATGAAAGAAAATTAAAAAACATATCTGATCTCACTCTGCTCTGCACTCTATGTGTGTGTTTGTGTGGTAAGTGGCTGAGTGTAAGGAGGGGGGATGGGTGGCAAGAGAAAGAGTCAGACAGGAGGGGAGACAGTTAGTGTTAGTCCAAAGGGTTACTGTGAATGCATGTGCCAACTGGGCACCGTTTTCCTGATGCTATCGGGATGGCGACTGCCAGACGGCGAGGGCCCGGTCAACGCTGCTTGCAGCTTTAATTAGGGCCCGAGCCCAGAATGGGCGAAGGCCCTATTGTTTTTCTAAGGATTATTAGGGCCCGAGCCCAAAAGGGCGAAGGCCCTATTGTTCTTCTAAGGATTCTTATTTTTTTTTTTTTTTTTTTTATTTTTTTTCAACCGTTGGGGCACTTTTGGGGGCCTTAACATACTCAAAAACTCTTGAAAATTTGCACACACGTCGGAATCTGCGGCCATCAGGACGCCACAGAGGCTGGGACCCGGGCGTGGTTCAGGGCCTCTACAGCGCCCCCTGGAACACAGTTTGAAAACTTGATGTACTGCGTACACATACTTGCACGTATTGATATGAAACTCGGTACACATATAGATCTCACTGAGCCAAACAACTTTTGTACTCTATGTCATGGGCTGAACGCAACAGGAAGTGAGATATTTAGGGCTGTTTAAAAAGCGCATGCTCTGGAATTTAACGTACTCCTCCCAGGGTTTCCATAGGATTGTCACCAAACTCGGTCAGCATGATCTCAAGACATTGGGGACGCTAAATTGCGAGGGGATTTTTGATATCTCGAACGGTTTGGCCGTGGCAAGGCGACAAAGTTATGGCGAGAAATGAGAAACAGGAAGTGTCTAATTACTGTTGCACACATTGCTTGATTCTTATGAAACTTCACCAGTTTGTTCGTTGTATGATGCCGATTCCATAAATGTGACTATTATGAGTCAAAGTTATAGCGCCACCAACTGGCAGCAGGAAGCGTGTCATTTTCAAAATCCTTTGAAATCAGCCTCTTAATTTTACTTGATTTTCTTCAAACTTCATCAAAATAATGTCAAAACACGGCCGATGAGAATATGTAAAGGGGTCGATGATAAATCAAATGCTGTTGCCATGGCAACGTGTCAAACTTTAAAATTTGATTCCTGTCTTTTCGAGGCAGATAACATGCTTAGAATTTCATGAAACTCAACACACACGTCAATATTAATGATAGTTAGACACTGGCAAAAGGTCATAAATGGGCGTGGAGCAGGCACTCTATAGCGCCATCTTTTGACAAAAGTTGGGGGGTTAGTTTTTCCTACAGTCACCAAACTCTGTACATATATTGTTCTCATCAATCTGGACAACTTTCTAAATCAAACTCATTAGCTAAGACCAACAGGAAGCCGGCTATTTTGATTTGAATGTGGATTTTTGGAAAAATCAGGCTGTAAACAAATTCACACTCCTTCTAAGAAAAATAAGGTATTCACACCAAACTTTTTTAACATGAAGAGAAGATTCTGAAGATGTTAAATTGCGAGCAAATTTGGGATATCTTGAACGGTGTTGACGTGGTGATTTTTTAAAGATGTAGTAAAAAACATAACCCTAATTTTTTTATATCTTTAAAGTGCAGCATCCAAACTCTTTACAACTTTTTTCACACAGAGATCTTATCATTCTGAGCAAGTGGTGTAAATATCAATTTTATACAAGCTTCTATGAATTAAAGAAAATTAAAAAAAGAAATTAGAAACCTGCTGTCACTCTGCCTGTGCCTGTCTGTGTTCAGTCACCATTGAGTCACTGAAGAGTGACTGAAGGGGGGAGGGGTGTAAGGGAGAGAGACCAGTGGAACATGCTGTTTTGCTTAAGACCATCTTTGAGGAAGATGCACATTGCTGTAGCGTAATCGACATAAATATGTCTGATATTTTGAGAAAATATAAAGGGTCATTAAATCTTTCATTGTTTGTATTTTGCAGTTGTTGTTAGGGCCCGAGCCCAAAAGGGCGAAGGCCCTATTGTTTTTCTAAGGATTATTAGGGCCCGAGCCCAAAAGGGCGAAGGCCCTATTGTTTTTCTAAGGATTATTAGGGCCCGAGCCCAAAAGGGCGAAGGCCCTATTGTTCTTCTAAGGATTCTTATTTAGGGCCCGAGCCCAAAAGGGCGAAGGCCCTATTGTTTTTCTAAGGATTATTAGGGCCCGAGCCCAAAAGGGCGAAGGCCCTATTGTTTTTCTAAGGATTATTATTATTATTAGGGCCCGAGCCCAGAATGGGCGAAGGCCCTATTGTTTTTCTAAGGATTATTATTATTATTATTATTATTATTATTATTATTTCATCAATGTTTTGGGTCATTTCGGGGCCCTTAACATACACGAAAACTCTTGAAACTTTGCACACACATTGGAAACTGCGGCCATCAGGGCCGGACAAACGTTGACATGGGGGGGTCACCTGGGGGGGGCGTGGCACAGCGTTAAAAATTTTTACTTTTGAGGGACTCTGGAGCACACACCGGTTGACCTACATTTATCAAAATTCATACACATATAGACCTCATCGGGCTGAACAACTTTCATGCTCAAAGTCAGTGCTTCGCCCAACAGGAAGTCAGCTATTCAGGGATGTCTAAAAAGCGCATGCAATGGAATTTGATATACTCCTCCTAGGTGTATCCACCGATGGCCACCGAACTCGGTCAGCATGATCTCAAGACATTGGAGACGCAAAATTGCCAGGGGATTTTTGATATTTCGAACGGTTTGGCCGTGGCGGGGCGACAAAGTTATGGCGAGAAATGAGAAACAGGAAGTGTCTAATAACTTTAACACACTTTGTCTGATTTTGACCAAACTTCAGCAGTTTGTTCATCGTCTGATGCCAATCACAGAGATGTGACTATTATGAGTTAAAGTTATAGCGCCACCAACTGGCAGCAGAAAGCGCAACGTTTTCTAAATGCTTTTAAATCAGCCTCTTAATTTTACTCAATTTGCTTGAAACTTCATCCCAATAATGCCGAAACACGGCCGATGAGAATCTGTGAAGGGCATTATCGATAACTTTTATCATGTTGCCATGGCAACGTGTCAAACTTTAACTTTAGTTTTTTGCGTTTTCGAGCCACTTAAAATACTTGGAATTTCATGAAACTCAACACACACATCTGTATTAATGATATTTAGACACTGATAAAAGCCCATAAATGGGCGTGGAGGAGGCACTCTATAGCGCCACCTTTTGACAAAAGTTGGGGGTTTAGTTTTGCCTACAGTCACCAAACTCGGTACATATATTGGTCTCATCAAGCCGGACAACTTTCTAATTAACACTTATTAGCTATAATAAACAAGAAGTTGGCTATTTTTATTTGAATGTGGATTTTTGGAAAAATCAGGCTGTAAATAAAATCATACTAAACAAAGCAGAAACAAGAAGTTCACACCAAACTTTGTCAACATGATAAGAATATACTCAAAATGCTAAATTGTGAGCGGATTTTGGATATCTTGAACGGTGTTGATGTGGTGATTTTTTAAAAGTCACAGTAAAAAAAGTTGCATAAATTTTTCTATATCTTTAAAGTGCCTAATACCAACTCTTCAAAACTTTGTATATATGAAGAACAAATCATTCTTAGAAAATACGCTTGGTATCAAAATTGTATCATGCTCAGAGGCCCCAAAAACATTAAAAGTATCCAGAAGTGAGAGAGGGAGAAATGAAGACTGTAATACAAGGGATGAACACCAGAGGTCCTCGTATGATAAGGAATATTTTTACCTCTAATCCTATTCTGTTCATTCTCAATGTGCAACAAAGAAACGAATGCATAGATTTATTTGGAGTTGTTATGTACTGTACTGTCACAATAATTTTACCTATTTTTAAAATAAACACTAAAAAGCATAAAAAAATTAGTTATTTTTTTAATGAAAAATTATGAAATGTTTTGTTTGTCTCTCACTGATTTGGTAACACTTTCTATGAAGCCCCTATTATAAGGGTATTTCTAAGGCATTATAATGAACGCATAATGCATTATAAAAAAACGTATATTATATCATCCAATGAATATTCATAACAACAATTATCATACATTATAATACTTAAATATTAGAGGTTATAACTTTTAAGATTATCATTATTTATAACACACAGTAGACACCATTTTAAACCTACTTCATTTGTAATGGACTATATCACATTAGATTTATTTTTTACATTATATTCTATTCTATTGACTATTAACAACTAACTCTCACCAACTAACACTCCTTACAGTGTAGACTTAGTTTAATGTTAGGCTAAGTAGAAGGTTCATGTTCTTGCAAAGTTACTTATAATCAGTTTGTCTTTTGGGGAACTGTCTAAATACAGTGTTAGCATATATTTACCACAACAAATAATAATTACTGCTAGCTGACATGCAGTTGCAGAGTTACTTATAAAAAGCTGTCTAACGGGTACCATCAAAATAATTAAACTGATCATGTTATACATTCATCTGATCTGATACCTGATCTTATGGCTATTTGAGAATTATTATTATTATTACTTATAAGTGATCTTTGTATGCTTTAAGTAAAGTGACATCAGTAAGATGGCAAAATATGAGACTTATACATTATAACTATGAGGAGGTAATCATACTCATAAAAGCTATAATAAAAAAAAAATTCTAATACATTAAAACTGTTCTTATGAATGCTCATGAGATGATACAACATATTATAAGGTTTTTTATAATTTGTTATGCATTCATTATAATGCCTTAAGAATACCCTCATAATGTATTATTAATACATGAACCCACAAATATTTTTAACAAATATAAATAAATGTACTAATGTACCTTTTAATAATATATGAATACTTTTTTTTAGCTTAATATTAATTAACATTAATAAATGCTATTTAATTATTGTTCATGTTAACTAATATAGTTAATGTTAACAAATTAAACTGGATGTCAAAATTTTAAATATTGTGTGTATGTGTCTGTGTGTTAATTTTAATTAACCCTTTCAATTCTGTAAACTTTAAATCCAAAGTGGCAGAGGGTTACTGTGAATGCATGTGCCAAATGGGCACCGTTTTCCTGATGCTATCGGGATGGTGACTGCGCATATGGCGAGGGCCCGGTCATCGCTGCTTGCAGCTTTAATTATTATTATTATTATTTTTTTTTCAATGTTTTGGGGGATTTCGGGGGCCTTAACATACACGAAAACTCTTGAAACTTTGCACACACATTGGAACCTGCGGCCATCAGGGCCGGACAGACTTTGACATGGGGGGGTCACCTGGGGGGGGGCATGGCACAGCGTTAAAAATTGCGACTTTTGAAGGGCTCTGGAGCGCACAACGGTTGATCTACAGTCACCAAAATTCATACACATATAGACCTCATCGGGCCGAACAAATTTCACACTCATAGTCCGTGCTTCGCCAAACAGGAAGTCGGCTATTCAGGGATGTCTAAAAAGTGCATGCAATGGAATTTGAAATACTCCTACTAGGCCTTTCCACCGATTGCCACCAAACTCGGTCAGCATGATCTCAAGACATTGGGGACGCAAAATTGCCAGGGGATTTTTGATATCTCGAACGGTTTGACCGTGACGGGGCGACAAATTTATGGCGAGAAATGAGAAACAGGAAGTGCCTAATAACTTTGACATACTTTGTCTGATTTTGACCAAACTTCAGCAGTTTGTTCATCGTCTGATGCCGATCACAGAGATGTGACTATTATGAGTCAAAGTTATAGCGCCACCAACTGGCAGCAGAAAGCGTGACGTTTTTGAATCGCTTTAAACTCAGCCTCTTAAGTTTACTCAATTTGCTTCAAACTTCATCCCAATAATGTCAAAACACGACCGATAAGAATCTGTGAAGGGCGTTATCCATAACTTTTATCATGTTGCCATGGCAACGTGTCAAACTTTAACTTTAGTTTTTTGTGTTTTTGAGCCACTTAAAATGCTTAGAATTTCATGAAACTCAACACACACATCTGTATTAATAACAGTTAAACACTGATAAAAGCCCATAAATGGGCGTGGAGCAGGCGCTCCATAGCGCCACCTTTTGACAAAAGTTGGGGGGTTACTTTGTCCTACAGTCACCAAACTCGGTACATATATTGGACTCATCAAGCCGGACAACTTTCTAATTTACACCCATTAGCTACGACCAACAGGAAGTCAGCTATTTTTATTTATATATGGATTTTTGGAAAAATCAAGCTGTGGAATTTGAAATACTCCTCCTAGACCTTTCCACCGATGGCCACCAAACTCAGTCAGCATGATCTCAAGATATTGGGAATGCAAAATTGCCAGGGGATTTTTGCTATCTCGAACGGTTTGGCCATGGCAGGGCGACAAATTATGGCGAGAAATGAGAAACAGGAAATGTCTAATAATTTTGACACACTTTAGCTGATTTTGACCAAACTTAAGCAGTTTGTTCGTAGTATGATACCGATCACAGAGATGCGACTATTATGAGTCAAAGTTATAGCGCCACCAACTGGCAGCAGGAAGTGTGTTGCTTGCAAAACGCTTTTAAATCAACCTCTTTATTTTACTCAATTTGCTTCAAACTTCATCAGAATAATATCAAAACACGGCCGATGAGAATCTGTGAAGGGGTCCTTGATAAATCAAATGCTGTTGCCATGGCAACATGTCAAACTTTAACATTTGTTTCCTGTGTTTTTAAATATAGCTGTGAATAAATTCATATCACTCATAGCAGAATCAGACAGTTCACAGCAAACTTTGTCAACATGATGCCAAGATACTGAAGATGTTAAATTGTGAACGGCTTTGGGACATCTTGAACGGTGTTGATGTGGTGATTTATGAAAGTAACAATAAAAAAGATGAAGAGTTATTTTCATATATCTTTAAATTGCATTATTCTAACTCATCAAAACTTTTTACATATAAACAACAAGAAATTCTTAGGAAATACGTGTAGTTTCAAAATGTTATCATGCTCAGAGGCCCCAAAAACATTAAAAGTGTCACATAAATTTGTCAGATTAAAGCTGTAATACCAGGGATGAACACTAGAGGTCCTCATAAGATAAGGAATCGTTTGACCTCTAATGCTATTTAGCTCATTCTCAGTGTATAAGAATGAAAATAATCCATAGAATCAGTTGATATAGACTGTACTGTCAGTGTACTTTTACATAATTATTTTGTATAGGTGCTTAAAGAGCATTAAAATCTTTTTTTAATCTTTTAAGGAAAAATTATATGATTTATATACATATATACAATCTCACTGATAGAATAAAAAATCTTATAAGTATGACACTATACTGCTCAGTTCACTTAATTAGAATGAGAAACAAATACATCAACTAAGTTAATATGTATTTATTTTTAATATATTTGTTTATAATTATTTCACAGATGCTTATAGATCATAAATAATAATAAATAATATTAAAAAATGGATGTAGATCATAAAATATGGTAACTATTTAAAATAGAGTCTCTTTTGTTAACATTAGTTAATGAACTAACACAAGAACGAACAACGAACAATATTTTTGTACTCGATTTTCTTCCAACTTCATCAGAATGATGTAAAAACACGGCCGATGAGAGTCTGTAAAGGCGTCCCTGATGCATCAAATGCTGTTGCCATGGCAAATAAATAAAAATACAAAATACATTCAAATATTTGTTTCCTGTGTTTTTGAGGCAGATAGCGTGCCTAGAATTTCATTTTCCATTTTCAATTTTCAATGATTTATTATATATTTAAAGTGCAGCATCCTAACTCTTTGAAACTTTTTTCATACAAATACCTATTCATTCTGATTAAACACAGTTCATTTCATAATTATACAAAACTCCACGAATGAAAGAAAATTAAAAAACAAATCTGATCTCACTCTGCTCTGCACTCTATGTGTGTGTTTGTGTGGTAAGTGGCTGAGTGTAAGGAGGTGGGATGGGTGTTAAGAGAAAGAGTCAGACAGGAGGAGAGACAGTTAGGGTTAGTCCAAAGGGTTATTGTGAATGCATGTGCCAACTGGGCACCGTTTTCCAGATGCTATCAGTATGGCGACTGCCAGACGGCGAGGGCCCGGTCAACGCTGCTTGCAGCTTTAATTATTATTATTATTTTTTTTTCAATGTTTTGGGTGATTTTGGGGCCCTTAACATACACGAAAACTCTTGAAAATTTGCACACACATTGGAACCTGCGGCCATCAGGGCCGGACAGACTTTGACATGGGGGGGTCACCTGGGGGGGGCGTGGCACAGCGTTAAAAATTGCGACTTTTGAGGGACTCTGGAGCGCACATCAATTGATCTACAGTCACCAAAATTCATACACATATAGACCTCATCGGGCCAACCAACTTCCGTGCTCACAGTCCGTGCTTCACCAAACAGGAAGTCAGCTATTCAGGGATGTCTAAAAAGCGCATGCAATGGAATTTGAAATACTCCTCCTAGACCTTCCAACCGATGGCCACCAAACTCGGTCAGCATGATCTCAAGACATTGGGGACGCAAAATTGCCAGGGGATTTTTGATATCTCGAACGGTTTGGCCGTGGCGGGGCGACAAAGTTATGGCGAGAAATGAGAAACAGGAAGTGTCTAATTACTTTAACACACTTTGTCTGATTTTGACCAAACATCAGCAGTTTGTTCATCTTATGATGCCGATCACAGAGATGTGACTATTAGGAGTCAAAGTTATAGCGCCACCAACTGGCAACACAAAGCGCAACGTTTTCTAAATGCTTTTAAATCAACCTCTTAATTTTACTCAATTTGCTTCAAACTTCATCTCAATAATGTTGAAACACGGCCAATGAGAATCTGTGAATTGCCTTATCGATAACTTTTATCATGTTGCCATGGCAACGTGTCAAACTTTAACTTTAGCTTTTTGTGTTTTGAAGCCACTTAAAATACTCAGAATTTCATGAAACTTCACACACACATCTGTATTAATGATATTTAGACACTGATAAAAGCCCATAAATGGGCGTGGAGCAGGCGCTCCATAGCGCCACCTTTTGACAAAAGTTGGGGGTTTAGTTTGTCCTACAGTCACCAAACTCGGTACATATATTGATCTCATCAAGCCAGAAACATTTCTAATTTACACCCATTAGCTACGATCAACAGGAAGTCGGCTATTTTGATTTGAATGTGGATATTTGGAAAAATCAGGCTGTGGAATTTTATATACTTCTCTCAGGAAAACCAACCAATTCACACCAAACTTTTTTGACATGTTGCCAACATTCTGAAGATTCTAAATTGCGAGCAGATTTAGGATATCTTGAACGGTGTTGATGTGGTGATCGATTGAAATCGGAGTAAAACAAGATAGCCGTAATTGTATTATATCTTTAAAGTGCAGCATCCAAAGTCTTTGAAACTTTTTTCATACAGACTACTAGTCATTCTGATCAGACACCGTTCATTTCATAATTATACAAAGATCTATGAATTAATGAAAATTAAAAAAACAAATCTGATCCCTCTCTGCTCTGCACTTATGTGTGTGCGTGGTAAGTGGGTGTGTGTTCTTTGAGTGTTAGGGTGAGAGTGGGGAGGGGGGATGGGTGGAAAGAGAGAGTCAGAGAGGAGGAGATAGAAGGGAATATTTAAACTCTTGGTTGTTTATTCATTAGGATGTGAATTAGGGCTGGGTATTGTGACCAATTTGCCAATTCGATTCGATTGTTATTTTTATGGTTTCGATTCGATTATATTCGATTCGATATCGATTAGCTATCAATATTTCATTTAAAATGTTAGTTTTGCAGACATGGGATCACTATTTTGATATAAATCCTGGTAACTTAAAACTCCCCTACTTAAGTTTATTACTGAAATACACATCTACATTAATAATAGGGTGCACACAGTTGTTTATTTTAAACAACTTTTATTTTAAATGAATACTGTAACAAGAAGTCATAAATATGTGCATCCTATGTACACCATGTAAACAAACTGCAAAATGCACATTACTGTAAAAAAATAAAAAGACTAAATGTGCAACAGTGAAATCTATTAAGAACTTCAAACATGTTTAAGAAATATTTTTTTTTTCTAAATTCAAATCAGGCCCATCATAAAGCCCTTGTCTGCATATACAAAACATTCTAAATGTCCATAAAACTAACAGATCTTAACTAAAGCCTAATATTTTTTGATCACCAGATTTTTTTTTGCAAAAAATTTACACCCATTAGCTACAACCAACAGGAAGTCAGCTATTTTGATTTGAATGTGGATTTTTGGAAAAAATATAGCTGAATAAATTCATATCACTCATAGCAGAATCAGACAGTGCACACCAAACTTTGTCAACATGATGGCAAGATACTGAAGATGTTAAAATGTGAACGGCTTTGGGATATCTTGAACGGTGTTGATGTGGTGATTTATGAAAGTAACAGTAAAAAAGATGGAGAGTTATTTCCATATATCTTTAAATTGCATTATTCTAACTCATCAAAACTTTTTACATATAAAGAACAAGAAATTCTTAGGAAATACGTGTAGTTTCAAAATGTCATCATGCTCAGAGGCCCCAAAAACATTAAAAGTGTCATATAAATTGTCAGATTAAAGCTCTAGTACCAGGGATGAACACTAGAGGTCCTCATAAGATAAGGAATCGTTTGAACAATAATGCTATTTAGCTCATTCTCAGTGTATAAGAATGAAAATAATCCATAGAATCAGTTGATATATAATGTACTGTCAGTGTACTTTTACATAATTATTTTGTATAGGTGCTTAAAGAGCATTAAAATCTTTTTTTTATCTTTTAAGGAAAAATTATATGATTTATATACATATATACAATCTCACTGATAGAATAAAAAATCTTATAAGTATGACACTATACTGCTCAGTTCACTTAATTAGAATGAGAAACAAATACATCAACTAAGTTAATATGTATTTGATTTTAATATATTTGTTTATAATTATTTCACAGATGCTTATAGATCATTAAAATAATATTTAAAAATGGTTGTAGATCATAAAACATGGTAACTATTTAAAATAGGGTCTCTTTTGTTAACAATGGTTAATGAACTAACACACGAACGAACAACGAACAATATGTTTGTACTCGATTTTCTTCAAACTTCATCAGAATGATGTAAAAACACGGCCGATGAGAGTCTGTAAAGGCGTCTCTGATGCATCAAAAGCTGTTGCCATGGCAAATAAATAAAAATACAAAATACATTCAAATATTTGTTTCCTGTGTTTTTGAGGCAGATAGCGTGCCTAGAATTTCATTTTCCATTTTCAATTTTCAATTTTCAATTTTCAATTATTTATTATATATTTAAAGTGCAGCATCCTAACTCTTTGAAACTTTTTTCATACAAATAACTATTCATTCTGATCAAACACAGTTCATTTCATAATTATACAAAACTCCACGAATGAAAGAAAATTAAAAAACATATCTGATCTCACTCTGCTCTGCACTCTATGTGTGTGGTAAGTGGCTGAGTGTAAGGAGGGGGGATGGGTGGTAAGAGAAAGAGTCAGACAGGAGGAGAGACAGTTAGGGTTAGTCCAAAGGGTTACTGTGAATGCATGTGCCAACTGGGCACCGTTTTCCTGATGCTATCGGGATGGCGACTGCCAGACGGCGAGGGCCCGGTCAACGCTGCTTGCAGCTTTAATTAGGGCCCGAGCCCAGAATGGGCGAAGGCCCTCTTGTTTTCCTAAGGATTCTTATTTTTTTTTTTTTTTTTTTTTGTTAACCTTCCGGGCACTTAAGGGGGTCTTAACATGCTCAAAAACTCTTGAAAATTTGCACACATATCGGAATCTGCGGCCATCAGGACGTCACAGAGGCTGGTACCGGGGCGTGGCAAGGGGACTCTACAGCGCCCCCTGGAATTTTTAGGGCCATATAGCACACATACTTGAACGTACACATATGAAACTCGGTACACATATAGAACTCATTGAGCTGAACAACTTTTGTACTCTATGTCATTTTCTTAACGCAACAGGAAGTGAGATATTTAGGGCTGTTTAAAAAGCGCATGCTCTGGAATTTAACGTACTCCTCCCAGGATTTCCATACGATTGTCACCAAACTCGGTCAGCATGATCTCAAGACATTGGGGACGCTAAATTGCGAGGGGATTTTTGATATCTCGAACGGTTTGGCCGTGGCAAGGCGACAAAGTTATGGCGAGAAATGAGAAACAGGAAGTGTCTAATAACTGTTGCACACATTGCCTGATTCTGATGAAACTTCACCAGATTGTTCGTTGTATGATGCCGATTCCATAAATGTGACTATTATGAGTCAAAGTTATAGCGCCACCAACTGGTAGCAGGAAGCGTGTCATTTTCAAAATGCGTTGAAATCAGCCTCTTAATTTTACTTGATTTTCTTCAAACTTCATCAAAATGATGTCAAAACACAGCCGATAAGAATATGTAAAGGGTACGATGATAAATCAAATGCTGTTGCCATGGCAACGTGTTAAACTTTAAAATTAGATTCCTGTCTTTTCGAAGCAGATAACATGTTTAGAATTTCATGAAACTCAACACACACATCAATATTAATGATAGTTAGACACTGGCAAAAGGTCATAAATGGGCGTGGAGCAGGCACTCTATAGCGCCATCTTTTGACAAAAGTTGGGGGGTTAGTTTTTCCTACAGTCACCAAACTCTGTACATATATTGTTCTCATCAATCTGGACAACTTTCTAAATCAAACTCATTAGCTAAGACCAACAGGAAGCCGGCTATTTTGATTTGAATGTGGATTTTTGGAAAAATCAGGCTGTAAACAAATTCACACTCCTTCTAAGAATAACAAGGTATTCACACCAAACTTTTTTAACATGAAGAGAAGATTCTGAAGATGTTAAATTGCGAGCGGATTTGGGATATCTTGAACGGTGTTGACGTGGTGATTTTTTAAAAAACATAACCCTAATTTTTTATATCTTTAAAGTGCAGCATCCAAACTCTTTAAAACTTTTTTCACACAGAGATCTAATCATTATGAGCAAGTGCTGGTAATATCATAGTTATTCAAGCTTCTATGAATTAAAGAAAATTAAAAAAAGAAATCAGTAAACTGTTGTCACTGGGCTGACAGTCTGTGTTGACACTAAGAGTGACTGAAGGGGGAGGGGTGAAAGGGAGAGAGACCAGTGGAACATGCTGTTTTGCTTAAGACCATCTTTGAGGAAGATGCAATTTGCACATTGCACATTGCTGTAGTTTAATCTGCATAAATAAGTCTGAACTTTGAGAGTCTGATCTTTGAGAAAATATAAAGGGTCACAAACTCTTTCATTCTTTGTATATTGCAGTTGTTGTTTTTTATTTATTTTTTACTGAACTGTACCATGAACTTGTCCTATTCAGTCACATAGCAAAAGATTAAGAAAAATACAGCTTTTTAGCATGAGCGATTTATCTTCATTGATAGACATTTATTTTCATAATTAAAATTTTTGATTCAATAAAAAAAAAACACTAACAATTTCAAGACAAACTTTGACAACAAAACAAACTTTGCTGTTATCTGTTCAAAACATCTGAAAATTGTACCATTTTAAAATGAGTTATATTTATATATCGCCCCATTACAATACCCAACTTGATTTTTAAAGATATTTTGAAAGAATGAAGCGTTTATTGAGCACTTTATTGTTTATTGTTGTATACCCACATGAACTGTGTTCATGTTCATGTTAATTCACAGTACATACACTATGTTAAAAGATACTAATTTACCTTTAAACAATATATGAGTACTTTTTTAGGTTAATATTAATTAACATTAATAAATGCTTTTTATTATTGTTCATGTTAACAATGTTAACAAATGAAACTGGATGGTAAAGTTGTATATTTAGTGTGTATTTGTCTGTGTGTTGATTTAAAAATGTAACCCTTTCATTTCTGTAAACTTTAAATCCAAACTGGCAGAGGGTTACTGTGAATGCATGTGCCAACTGGGCACCGTTTTCCTAATTGATTCTTAGTTATGTAGCGCTTAAGAGTGATGTCTTATAACAGGAGTCACCTGCAAAGCAATGTCCACACACAAATGGAACAGATAGGTAACGATGACATTTAAACAGAAGTGGTGGACGTAAAGCAAGCAATAATAACATTTTGTTATCATCATGAATTACATGTTCTTATCATCATCCTCAGAATATAGGGAAAATGTTCCCTATATTGTGAACGGCTTTGGGATATCTTGAACGGTGTTGATGTGGTGATTTATGAAAGTAACAATAAAAAAGATGAAGAGTTATTTTCATATATCTTTAAATTGCATTATTCTGACTCATCAAAACTTTTTACATATAAAGAACAAGAAATTCTTAGGAAACACGTGTAGTTTCAAAATGTTATCATGCTCAGAGGCCCCAAAAACATTAAAAGTGTCAAATAAATTCGTCAGATTAAAGCTCTAATAACAGGGATGAACACTAGAGGTCCTCATAAGATAAGGAATCGTTTGACCTCTAATGCTATTTAGCTCATTGTCAGTGTATAAGAATGAAAATAATCCATAGAATCAGTTGATATGTACTGTACTGTCAGTGTAATTTTACATAATTATTTTGTATAGGTGCTTAAAGAGCATTAAAATATTTGTTTTATCTTTTAAGGAAAAATTATGTGATTTAAATACATATATACACTCTCACTGATAGAACAAAGTATCTTATAAGTATGACACTATACTGCTCAGTTCACTTAATTAGAATGAGAAACAAAATACAAAAAGGCCAAAAAGTCAACTAAGTTAATATGTATTTATTTTCAATATATTTGTTTATAATTATTTCACAGATGCTTATAGACTATTAAAATAATATTTAAAAATGCTTGTAGACCATAAAACATGGTAACTATTTAAAATAGGGTCCAATACCTACAGTACAAAAAAGCCTCTTGGAGCAAAATTTGACACCCAACAGGAAGTCGGTTATTTTTTTCTCAGCAAATTTTGTCATTTTTGCCATTTTCAGGCCTCGTACTTGAACGAACTCCTCCTAGAGATTTATCCGGATTAACGCCAAATTTGCTGAGTGTAATCTAAAGCACTTTGTGACGTTAAATTGCAAAGATCTAGAGTTTTCATTGGAGGGCGTGTCCATAGCTGTCTCGCAAATTTCGATGTTTCGCCATGAAAAAGGAAGTTTCTATAACTCAGGCATACAATGTCCGATCTGTCCCAAACTTCACATGTGTGATAACACTCCTGACCTGAAGACATCTACATTCCCATATTGAGTTATAGTCATAGCGCCACCTGCTGGCAACAGGAAGTGTCATGCTGTACTCTACAACAAACTCCTCCAAGAGATTTATACAGATCAACACTAAAATCGGTCAGTCTAATAAAAAGGCTTTAGTGATGTTAAATTGCGAAGATCTTGAGTTTTCGTTGAAGGGCATTTCCGTGGTGGCCTGACAAAGTTTGATGTTTGGTCATGGACATAGAAGTTGTTATAACTCAGCCATAAAATGTCCAATCTGCCTCAAACTTCACATGTTTGATAAGAGTCCTGGCCTGAAGACATCTTAAGGCCAATATTCAGATATTATCATAGCGCCACCTGTTGACAGCAGGATATATCATATCTTGCACTAACTTAAACATACCAAGGTCAATCTGCACCAGACTTCATATGTTTGATGAAAGTGCTGGCCTGAACACAACTACATGTCAATAATCAGTTACAGGCATAGCGCCACCAGCTGGCAGCAGGAGGTTTGGCACATTTAAGTGACTTTGATCTATTTTTCCTACATTTACTGTTTTAAAAGCATAATGCCCACCGTTTGCTGTTTTCCTAAAGCCACCGGTCGGCGGTGAGCCCGGGTGCGAGGGCCCGTTCATCGCTGCTTGCAGCTTTAATTAGGGCCCGAGCCCAGAATGGGCGAAGGCCCTATTGTTTTTCTAAGGATTATTATTATTATTATTATTATTATTATTATTATTTCATCAATGTTTTGGGTCATTTCGGGGCCCTTAACATACACGAAAACTCTTGAAACTTTGCACACACATTGGAACCTGCGGCCATCAGGGCCGGACAAACTTTGACATGGGGGGGTGACCTGGGGGGGGCGTGGCACAGCGTTAAAAATTTTTACTTTTGAGGGACTCTGGAGCACACACCGGTTGACCTACATTTATCAAAATTCATACACATATAGACCCCATTGGGCCGAACAACTTTCATGCTCAAAGTCAGTGCTTCGCCCAACAGGAAGTCAGCTATTCAGGGATGTCTAAAAAGCGCATGCAATGGAATTTGATATACTCCTCCTAGGTGTATCCACCGATGGCCACCAAACTCGGTCAGCATGATCTCAAGACATTGGGGACGCAAAATTGCCAGGGGAATTTTGATATTTCGAACGGTTTGGCCGTGGCGGGGCGACAAAGTTATGGCGAGAAATGAGAAACAGGAAGTGTCTAATAACTTTAACACACTTTGTCTGATTTTGACCAAACTTCAGCAGTTTGTTCATCGTCTGATGCCGATCACAGAGATGTGACTATTATGAGTCAAAGTTATAGCGCCACCAACTGGCAGCAGAAAGCGTGACGTTTTTGAAACGCTTTAAACTCAGCCTCTTAATTTTACTCAATTTGCTTCAAACTTCATCCCAATAATGTCAAAACACGACCGATAAGAATCTGTGAAGGACGTTATCCATAACTTTTATCATGTTGCCATGGCAACGTGTCAAACTTTAACTTTAGTTTTTTGTGTTTTTGAGCCACTTAAAATGCTTAGAATTTCATGAAACTCAACACACACATCTGTATTAATGACAGTTAAACACTGATAAAAGCCCATAAATGGGCGTGGAGCAGGCGCTCCATAGCGCCACCTTTTGACAAAAGTTGGGGGGTTACTTTGTCCTACAGTCACCAAACTCGGTACATATATTGGACTCATCAAGCCGGACAACTTTCTAATTTACACCCATTAGCTACGACCAACAGGAAGTCAGCTATTTTTATTTAAATATGGATTTTTGGAAAAATCAAGCTGTGGAATTTGAAATACTCCTCCTAGAACTTTCCACCGATGGCCACCAAACTCGGTCAGCATGATCTCAAGATATTGGGAATGCAAAATTGCCAGGGGATTTTTGGTATCTCGAACGGTTTGGCCGTGGCAGGGCGACAAATTATGGCGAGAAATGAGAAACAGGAAATGTCTAATAATTTTGACACACTTTATCTGATTTTGACCAAACTTAAGCAGTTTGTTCGTCGTATGATACCGATCACAGAGATGTGACTATTATGAGTCAAATTTATAGCGCCACCAACTGGCAGCAGGAAGTGTGTTGCTTGCAAAACGCTTTTAAATCAACCTCTTAATTTTACTCAATTTGCTTCAAACTTCATCAGAATAATATCAAAACACGGCCGATGAGAATCTGTGAAGGGGTCCTTGATACATCAAATGCTGTTGCCATGGCAACATGTCAAACTTTAACATTTGTTTCCTGTGTTTTTAAATATAGCTGTGAATAAATTCATATCACTCATAGCAGAATCAGACAGTTCACACCAAACTTTGTCAACATGATGCCAAGATACTGAAGATGTTAAATTGTGAACGGCTTTGGGACATCTTGAACGGTGTTGATGTGGTGATTTATGAAAGTAACAATAAAAAAGATGAAGAGTTATTTTCATGTATCTTTAAATTGCATTATTCTAACTCATCAAAACTTTTTACATATAAAGAACAAGAAATTCTTAGGAAATACGTGTAGTTTCAAAATGTTATCATGCTCAGAGGCCCCAAAAACATTAAAAGTGTCACATAAATTTGTCAGATTAAAGCTCTAATACCAGGGATGAACACTAGAGGTCCTCATAAGATAAGGAATCGTTTGACCTTTAATGCTATTTAGCTCATTCTCAGTGTATAAGAATGAAAATAATCCATAGAATCAGTTGATATAGACTGTACTGTCAGTGTACTTTTACATAATTATTTTGTATAGGTGCTTAAAGAGCATTAAAATCTTTTTTTAATCTTTTAAGGAAAAATTATATGATTTATATACATATATACAATCTCACTGATAGAATAAAAAATCGTATAAGTATGACACTATACTGCTCAGTTCACTTAATTAGAATGAGAAACAAATACATCAACTAAGTTAATATGTATTTATTTTTAATATATTTGTTTATAATTATTTCACAGATGCTTATAGATCATTAAAATAATATTTAAAAATGGATGTAGATCATAAAACATGGTAACTATTTAAAATAGGGTCTCTTTTGTTAACATTGGTTAATGAACTAACACACGAACGAACAACGAACAATATATTTGTACTCGATTTTCTTCAAACTTCATCAGAATGATGTAAAAACACGGCCGATGAGAGTCTGTAAAGGCGTCCCTGATGCCTCAAATGCTGTTGCCATGGCAAATAAATAAAAATACAAAATACATTCAAATATTTGTTTCCTGTGTTTTTGAGGCAGATAGCGTGCCTAGAATTTTATTTTCCATTTTCAATTTTCAATTATTTATTATATATTTAAAGTGCAGCATCCTAACTCTTTGAAACTTTTTTCATACAAATAACTATTCATTCTGATTAAACACAGTTCATTTCATAATTATACAAAACTCCACGAATGAAAGAAAATTAAAAAACAAATCTGATCTCACTCTGCTCTGCACTCTATGTGTGTGTTTGTGTGGTAAGTGGCTGAGTGTAAGGAGGTGGGATGGGTGGTAAGAGAAAGAGTCAGACAGGAGGAGAGACAGTTAGGGTTAGTCCAAAGGGTTATTGTGAATGCATGTGCCAACTGGGCACCGTTTTCCTGATGCTATCGGGATGGCGACTGCCAGACGGCGAGGGCCCGGTCAACGCTGCTTGCAGCTTTAATTATTATTATTATTATTATTATTATTATTATTTCATCAATGTTTTGGGTCATTTCGGGGCCCTTAACATACACGAAAACTCTTGAAACTTTGCACACACATTGGAACCTGCGGCCATCAGGGCCGGACAAACTTTGACATGGGGGGGTGACCTGGGGGGGGGCGTGGCACAGCGTTAAAAATTTTTACTTTTGAGGGACTCTGGAGCACACACCGGTTGACCTACATTTATCAAAATTCATACACATATAGACCCCATTGGGCCGAACAACTTTCATGCTCAAAGTCAGTGCTTCGCCCAACAGGAAGTCAGCTATTCAGGGATGTCTAAAAAGCGCATGCAATGGAATTTGATATACTCCTCCTAGGTGTATCCACCGATGGCCACCAAACTCGGTCAGCATGATCTCAAGACATTGGGGACGCAAAATTGCCAGGGGAATTTTGATATTTCGAACGGTTTGGCCGTGGCGGGGCGACAAAGTTATGGCGAGAAATGAGAAACAGGAAGTGTCTAATAACTTTAACACACTTTGTCTGATTTTGACCAAACTTCAGCAGTTTGTTCATCGTCTGATGCCGATCACAGAGATGTGACTATTATGAGTCAAAGTTATAGCGCCACCAACTGGCAGCAGAAAGCGTGACGTTTTTGAAACGCTTTAAACTCAGCCTCTTAATTTTACTCAATTTGCTTCAAACTTCATCCCAATAATGTCAAAACACGACCGATAAGAATCTGTGAAGGACGTTATCCATAACTTTTATCATGTTGCCATGGCAACGTGTCAAACTTTAACTTTAGTTTTTTGTGTTTTTGAGCCACTTAAAATGCTTAGAATTTCATGAAACTCAACACACACATCTGTATTAATGACAGTTAAACACTGATAAAAGCCCATAAATGGGCGTGGAGCAGGCGCTCCATAGCGCCACCTTTTGACAAAAGTTGGGGGGTTACTTTGTCCTACAGTCACCAAACTCGGTACATATATTGGACTCATCAAGCCGGACAACTTTCTAATTTACACCCATTAGCTACGACCAACAGGAAGTCAGCTATTTTTATTTAAATATGGATTTTTGGAAAAATCAAGCTGTGGAATTTGAAATACTCCTCCTAGAACTTTCCACCGATGGCCACCAAACTCGGTCAGCATGATCTCAAGATATTGGGAATGCAAAATTGCCAGGGGATTTTTGGTATCTCGAACGGTTTGGCCGTGGCAGGGCGACAAATTATGGCGAGAAATGAGAAACAGGAAATGTCTAATAATTTTGACACACTTTATCTGATTTTGACCAAACTTAAGCAGTTTGTTCGTCGTATGATACCGATCACAGAGATGTGACTATTATGAGTCAAATTTATAGCGCCACCAACTGGCAGCAGGAAGTGTGTTGCTTGCAAAACGCTTTTAAATCAACCTCTTAATTTTACTCAATTTGCTTCAAACTTCATCAGAATAATATCAAAACACGGCCGATGAGAATCTGTGAAGGGGTCCTTGATACATCAAATGCTGTTGCCATGGCAACATGTCAAACTTTAACATTTGTTTCCTGTGTTTTTAAATATAGCTGTGAATAAATTCATATCACTCATAGCAGAATCAGACAGTTCACACCAAACTTTGTCAACATGATGCCAAGATACTGAAGATGTTAAATTGTGAACGGCTTTGGGACATCTTGAACGGTGTTGATGTGGTGATTTATGAAAGTAACAATAAAAAAGATGAAGAGTTATTTTCATGTATCTTTAAATTGCATTATTCTAACTCATCAAAACTTTTTACATATAAAGAACAAGAAATTCTTAGGAAATACGTGTAGTTTCAAAATGTTATCATGCTCAGAGGCCCCAAAAACATTAAAAGTGTCACATAAATTTGTCAGATTAAAGCTCTAATACCAGGGATGAACACTAGAGGTCCTCATAAGATAAGGAATCGTTTGACCTTTAATGCTATTTAGCTCATTCTCAGTGTATAAGAATGAAAATAATCCATAGAATCAGTTGATATAGACTGTACTGTCAGTGTACTTTTACATAATTATTTTGTATAGGTGCTTAAAGAGCATTAAAATCTTTTTTTAATCTTTTAAGGAAAAATTATATGATTTATATACATATATACAATCTCACTGATAGAATAAAAAATCTTATAAGTATGACACTATACTGCTCAGTTCACTTAATTAGAATGAGAAACAAATACATCAACTAAGTTAATATGTATTTATTTTTAATATATTTGTTTATAATTATTTCACAGATGCTTATAGATCATTAAAATAATATTTAAAAATGGATGTAGATCATAAAACATGGTAACTATTTAAAATAGGGTCTCTTTTGTTAACATTGGTTAATGAACTAACACACGAACGAACAACGAACAATATATTTGTACTCGATTTTCTTCAAACTTCATCAGAATGATGTAAAAACACGGCCGATGAGAGTCTGTAAAGGCGTCCCTGATGCCTCAAATGCTGTTGCCATGGCAAATAAATAAAAATACAAAATACATTCAAATATTTGTTTCCTGTGTTTTTGAGGCAGATAGCGTGCCTAGAATTTTATTTTCCATTTTCAATTTTCAATGATTTATTATATATTTAAAGTGCAGCATCCTAACTCTTTGAAACTTTTTTCATACAAATAACTATTCATTCTGATTAAACACAGTTCATTTCATAATTATACAAAACTCCACGAATGAAAGAAAATTAAAAAACAAATCTGATCTCACTCTGCTCTGCACTCTATGTGTGTGTTTGTGTGGTAAGTGGCTGAGTGTAAGGAGGTGGGATGGGTGGTAAGAGAAAGAGTCAGACAGTAGGAGAGACAGTTAGGGTTAGTCCAAAGAGTTATTGTGAATGCATGTGCCAACTGGGCACCGTTTTCCTGATGCTATCGGGATGGCGACTGCCAGACGGCGAGGGCCCGGTCAACGCTGCTTGCAGCTTTAATTTTTTTTTTTTTTTTATTTTTTTCAACCTTCCGGGCACTTTTGGGGGCCTTAACATACTCAAAAACTCTTGAAAATTTGCACACACGTCGGAATCTGCGGCCATCAGGACGCCACAGAGGCTGGGACCCGGGCGTGGTTCAGGGCCTCTACAGCGCCCCCTGGAACACAGTTTGAAAACTTGATGTACTGCGCACACATACTTGCATGTATTGATATGAAACTCGGTACACATATAGATCTCACTGAGCCAAACAACTTTTGTACTCTATTTCATAGGCTCCACCTGACAGGAAGTGAGATATTTAGGGCTGTTTAAAAAGCGCATGCTCTGGAATTTAACGTACTCCTCCCAGGAATTCCATGGGATTGTCACCAAACTCGGTCAGCATGATCTCAAGACTTTGGGGACGCTAAATTGCGAGGAGATTTTTGATATCTCGAACGGTTTGGCCGTGGCAAGGCGACAAAGTTATGGCGAGAAATGAGAAACAGGAAGTGTCTAATAACTGTTGACCACATTGCCTGATTCTGATGAAACTTCACCAGTTTGTTCGTTGTATGATGCCGATTCCATAAATGTGACTATTATGAGTCAAAGTTATAGCGCCACCAACTGGCAGCAGGAAGTGTGTCATTTTCAAAATGCTTTGATATCAGCCTCTTAATTTTACTCGATTTTCTTTAAACTTCATCAAAATCATGTCAAAACACGGCCGATAAGAATATGTAAAGGGGTCGATGATAAATCGAATGCTGTTGCCATGGCAACATGTCAAACTTTAAAATTAGATTCCTGTCTTTTCGAGGCAGATAACATGCTTAGAATTTCATGAAACTCAACACACACATCAATATTTATGATAGTTAGACACTGGCAAAAGGTCATAAATGGGCGTGGAGCAGGCACTCTATAGCGCCATCTTTTGACAAAAGTTGGGGGGTTAGTTTTTCCTACAGTCACTAAACTCTGTACATATATTAATCTCATCAATTTGGACAACTTTCTAAATCAAACTCATTAGCTGAGACCAACAGGAAGCCGGCTATTTTGATTTGAATGTGGATTTTTGGAAAAATCAGGCTGTAAACAAATGCACACTACTTCTAAGAACAACCAGCTGTTCACACCAAACTTTTTTAACATGAAGAGAATATTCTGAAGATGTTAAATTGCGACCGGATTTTGGATATCTTGAACGGTGTGGACATGGTGATTTTTTAAAGATATAGTAAAAAATATTTTTATATCTTTAAAGTGCAGCATCCAAACTCTTTAAAACTTTTTTCACACAGAGATCTAATCATTCTGAGCAAGTGCTGGAAATAAAAAATGTATACAAGCTTCTATGAATTAAAGAAAATTTAAAAAAGAACTCAGAAACCTGCTGTCACTCTGGTGAATGTCTCTACAGTATGTGTGTGCGTTCAGTCAGGCACAGAGAAGCTCATTATTGCAGGGGGGAGGGGTGAGAGGCAGAGAGGGTGACAGAGTAGAGAGCCATCCTACAGACCATCTTTGAACAAAATGCACATACTGTATGTAGTGTAATTACATAAATATGTCTGATCTTTGAGAGTCTGATATTTTGAGAAAATATAAAGGGTCACTAAGTCTTTCATTGTTCATTTTTTGCAGTTGTTGTTTTTTATTTATTTTTTACTTAACTGTACCATGAACTTGTCCTATTCAGTCACATAGCAAAAGATTTAAAAAAATACAACTTTTTAGCATGATCAATTTATCTTCATTGATAGACAATATTTACATAGTGTTATTTATTGAATATAAAATCATAATAATAAAAAATTAAGACAAACTTTGACAACAAAACAAACGTTACTGTTATCTCTTCAAAACATCTGAAAACCATAATTTTAAGATCAGTTATATATATGTATCACCCCGTTAAAATACTCAACTTGATTTTTAAAGATATTTTGAAAGAATGAAGCGTTTATAGAGCACTTTATTGTGTATTGCTGTACACCCACATGAACTGTGTTCATGTTCATGTTAATTCACAGTACATAAACTTTATATGAATACTTTTTTTAGCTTAATATTAATTAACATTAATAAATGCTATTTATTTATTGGTCATGTTAACTGATATAGTTAATTTTAACAAATGAAACTGGATGGCAACATTTTATATTTTGTGTGTATGTGTCTGTGTGTTGATTTTAAAGTGTAACCCTTTCAATTCTGTAAACTTAAAATCCAAACTAGCAGATGGTTACTGTGAATGCATGTGCCAACTGGGCACCGTCTTCCTTATTGATTCTTAGTTATGACAAAAATTGATTTTATACAAAAATATATTATACAAAAATTGTTCAGATAGGTAACAATGACATTTAAGCAGAAGTGGTGGATATAAAGGAAGCAATAATAACATTTTGCTATCATCATGAATTACATGTTCTTATTTGTAGCATACTGGTTCACAGTTGGCATCTATCTGAAGTCCTTGCATTGATTGCATTTAATTAAATCAACATTATATTTGGTCAGTCTGATCTTGAGGCCTTAGAGATGTTAAATTGTGAAGATCTTGAGTTTTCATTAAAGGGCATGTCCGTGGTGGCCTGACAAAGTTTGATGTTTCTGCATAGACATAGAAGTGGTTATAACTTAGCCTGAAAATGTCTGATCTGCCACAAAATTCACAGGTTTGGTAAGAGTCCTGGCCTGAAGACACCTAAAGACCAATATTCAGATATTATCATAGCGCCACCTGTTGGCAGCAGGACATCTCATATATTTCACTAAATCAAACACACCAAGGTCAATCTGCACCAAACTTCATATGTTTGATAATAGTGCTGGCCTGAACACATCTACATGTCAATAATCAGTTATAGGCATAGCGCCACCAGCTGGCAGCAGCAATTTTGGCACATTTAAATGACTTATGACATATTTTTTCTATATTTACTGTATTAAAAGCATACTGCCCACCGATTGCTGTTTTCCTGAAGCCACCGGTCGGCGGTGAGCCCGGGTGCGAGGGCCCGTTCATCGCTGCTCGCAGCTTTAATTATTATTATTATTATTATTAGGGCCCGAGCCCAAAAGGGCGAAGGCCCTATTGTTTTTCTAAGGATTATTATTATTATTATTATTTTTTTTTCAATGTTTTGGGGGATTTCGGGGGCCTTAACATACACGAAAACTCTTGAAACTTTGCACACACATTGGAACCTGCGGCCATCAGGGCCGGACAGACTTTGACATGGGGGGGTCACCTGGGGGGGGCATGGCACAGCGTTAAAAATTGCGACTTTTGAAGGGCTCTGGAGCGCACAACGGTTGACCTACAGTCACCAAAATTCATACACATATAGACCTCATCGGGCCGAACAAATTTCACACTCATAGTCCGTGCTTCGCCAAACAGGAAGTCGGCTATTCAGGGATGTCTAAAAAGTGCATGCAATGGAATTTGAAATACTCCTACTAGGCCTTTCCACCGATGGCCACCAAACTCGGTCAGCATGATCTCAAGACATTGGGGACGCAAAATTGCCAGGGGATTTTTGATATCTCGAACGGTTTGACCGTGACGGGGCGACAAATTTATGGCGAGAAATGAGAAACAGGAAGTGCCTAATAACTTTGACATACTTTGTTTGATTTTGACCAAACTTCAGCAGTTTGTTCATCGTCTGATGCCGATCACAGAGATGTGACTATTATGAGTCAAAGTTATAGCGCCACCAACTGGCAGCAGAAAGCGTGACGTTTTTGAAACGCTTTAAACTCAGCCTCTTAATTTTACTCAATTTGCTTCAAACTTCATCACAATAATGTCAAAACACGACCGATAAGAATCTGTGAAGGGCGTTATCCATAACTTTTATCATGTTGCCATGGCAACGTGTCAAACTTTAACTTTAGTTTTTTGTGTTTTTGAGCCACTTAAAATGCTTAGAATTTCATGAAACTCAACACACACATCTGTATTAATGACAGTTAAACACTGATAAAAGCCCATAAATGGGCGTGGAGCAGGCGCTCCATAGCGCCACCTTTTGACAAAAGTTGGGGGGTTACTTTGTCCTACAGTCACCAAACTCGGTACATATATTGGACTCATCAAGCCGGACAACTTTCTAATTTACACCCATTAGCTACGACCAACAGGAAGTCAGCTATTTTTATTTAAATATGGATTTTTGGAAAAATCAAGCTGTGGAATTTGAAATACTCCTCCTAGACCTTTCCACCGATGGCCACCAAACTCGGTCAGCATGATCTCAAGATATTGGGAATGCAAAATTGCCAGGGGATTTTTGCTATCTCGAACGGTTTGGCCGTGGCAGGGCGACAAATTATGGCGAGAAATGAGAAACAGGAAATGTCTAATAATTTTGACACACTTTATCTGATTTTGACCAAACTTAAGCAGTTTGTTCGTCGTATGATACCGATCACAGAGATGTGACTATTATGAGTCAAAGTTATAGCGCCACCAACTGGCAGCAGGAAGTGTGTTGCTTGCAAAACGCTTTTAAATCAACCTCTTATTTTTACTCAATTTGCTTCAAACTTCATCAGAATAATATCAAAACACGGCCGATGAGAATCTGTGAAGGGGTCCTTGATACATCAAATGCTGTTGCCATGGCAACATGTCAAACTTTAACATTTGTTTCCTGTGTTTTTAAATATAGCTGTGAATAAATTCATATCACTCATAGCAGAATCAGACAGTTCACAGCAAACTTTGTCAACATGATGCCAAGATACTGAAGATGTTAAATTGTGAACGGCTTTGGGACATCTTGAACGGTGTTGATGTGGTGATTTATGAAAGTAACAATAAAAAAGATGAAGAGTTATTTTCATATATCTTTAAATTGCATTATTCTAACTCATCAAAACTTTTTACATATAAAGAACAAGAAATTCTTAGGAAATACGTGTAGTTTCAAAATGTTATCATGCTCAGAGGCCCCAAAAACATTAAAAGTGTCACATAAATTTGTCAGATTAAAGCTCTAATACCAGGGATGAACACTAGAGGTCCTCATAAGATAAGGAATCGTTTGACCTCTAATGCTATTTAGCTCATTCTCAGTGTATAAGAATGAAAATAATCCATAGAATCAGTTGATATAGACTGTACTGTCAGTGTACTTTTACATAATTATTTTGTATAGGTGCTTAAAGAGCATTAAAATCTTTTTTTAATCTTTTAAGGAAAAATTATATGATTTATATACATATATACAATCTCACTGATAGAATAAAAAATCTTATAAGTATGACACTATACTGCTCAGTTCACTTAATTAGAATGAGAAACAAATACATCAACTAAGTTAATATGTATTTATTTTTAATATATTTGTTTATAATTATTTCACAGATGCTTATAGATCATTAAAATAATATTAAAAAATTGATGTAGATCATAAAACATGGTAACTATTTAAAATAGGGTCTCTTTTGTTAACATTGGTTAATGAACTAACACACGAACGAACAACGAACAATATTTTTGTGCTCGATTTTCTTCAAACTTCATCAGAATGATGTAAAAACACGGCCGATGAGAGTCTGTAAAGGCGTCCCTGATGCATCAAATGCTGTTGCCATGGCAAATAAATAAAAATACAAAATACATTCAAATATTTGTTTCCTGTGTTTTTGAGGCAGATAGCGTGCCTAGAATTTCATTTTCCATTTTCAATTTTCAATGATTTATTATATATTTAAAGTGCAGCATCCTAACTCTTTGAAACTTTTTTCATACAAATAACTATTCATTCTGATTAAACACAGTTCATTTCATAATTATACAAAACTCCACGAATGAAAGAAAATTAAAAAACAAATCTGATCTCACTCTGCTCTGCACTCTATGTGTGTGTTTGTGTGGTAAGTGGCTGAGTGTAAGGAGGTGGGATGGGTGGTAAGAGAAAGAGTCAGACAGGAGGAGAGACAGTTAGGGTTAGTCCAAAGGGTTATTGTGAATGCATGTGCCAACTGGGCACCGTTTTCCTGATGCTATCGGGATGGCGACTGCCAGACGGCGAGGGCCCGGTCAACGCTGCTTGCAGCTTTAATTATTATTTTTTTTTTTCAATGTTTTGGGGGATTTCGGGGGCCTTAACATACACGAAAACTCTTGAAACTTTGCACACACATTGGAACCTGCGGCCATCAGGGCCGGACAGACTTTGACATGGGGGGGGTCACCTGGGGGGGGCATGGCACAGCGTTAAAAATTGCGACTTTTGAAGGGCTCTGGAGCGCACAACGGTTGACCTACAGTCACCAAAATTCATACACATATAGACCTCATCGGGCCGAACAAATTTCACACTCATAGTCCGTGCTTCGCCAAACAGGAAGTCGGCTATTCAGGGATGTCTAAAAAGTGCATGCAATGGAATTTGAAATACTCCTACTAGGCCTTTCCACCGATGGCCACCAAACTCGGTCAGCATGATCTCAAGACATTGGGGACGCAAAATTGCCAGGGGATTTTTGATATCTCGAACGGTTTGACCGTGACGGGGTGACAAATTTATGGCGAGAAATGAGAAACAGGAAGTGCCTAATAACTTTGACATACTTTGTCTGATTTTGACCAAACTTCAGCAGTTTGTTCATCGTCTGATGCCGATCACAGAGATGGGACTATTATGAGTCAAAGTTATAGCGCCACCAACTGGCAGCAGAAAGCGTGACGTTTTTGAAACGCTTTAAACTCAGCCTCTTAATTTTACTCAATTTGCTTCAAACTTCATCCCAATAATGTCAAAACATGACCGATAAGAATCTGTGAAGGGCCTTATCCATAACTTTTATCATGTTGCCATGGCAACGTGTCAAACTTTAACTTTAGTTTTTTATGTTTTTGAGCCACTTAAAATGCTTAGAATTTCATGAAACTCAACACACACATCTGTATTAATGACAGTTAAACACTGATAAAAGCCCATAAATGGGCGTGGAGCAGGTGCTCCATAGCACCACCTTTTGACAAAAGTTGGGGGGTTACTTTGTCCTACAGTCACCAAACTCGGTACATATATTGGACTCATCAAGCCGGACAACTTTCTAATTTACACCCATTAGCTACGACCAACAGGAAGTCAGCTATTTTTATTTAAATATGGATTTTTGGAAAAATCAAGCTGTGGAATTTGAAATACTCCTCCTAGACCTTTCCACCGATGGCCACCAAACTCGGTCAGCATGATCTCAAGATATTGGGAATGCAAAATTGCCAGGGGATTTTTGGTATCTCGAACGGTTTGGCCTTGGCAGGGCGACAAATTATGGCGAGAAATGAGAAACAGGAAATGTCTAATAATTTTGACACACTTTATCTGATTTTGACCAAACTTAAGCAGTTTGTTCGTCGTATGATACCGATCACAGAGATGTGACTATTATGATTCAAAGTTATAGCGCCACCAACTGGCAGCAGGAAGTGTGTTGCTTGCAAAACGCTTTTAAATCAACCTCTTAATTTTACTCAATTTGCTTCAAACTTCATCAGAATAATATCAAAACACGGCCGATGAGAATCTGTGAAGGGGTCCTTGATACATCAAATGCTGTTGCCATGGCAACATGTCAAACTTTAACATTTGTTTCCTGTGTTTTTAAATATAGCTGTGAATAAATTCATATCACTCATAGCAGAATCAGACAGTTCACACCAAACTTTGTCAACATGATGCCAAGATACTGAAGATGTTAAATTGTGAACGGCTTTGGGACATCTTGAACGGTGTTGATGTGGTGATTTATGAAAGTAACAATAAAAAAGATGAAGAGTTATTTTCATATATCTTTAAATTGCATTATTCTAACTCATCAAAACTTTTTACATATAAAGAACAAGAAATTCTTAGGAAATACGTGTAGTTTCAAAATGTTATCATGCTCAGAGGCCCCAAAAACATTAAAAGTGTCACATAAATTTGTCAGATTAAAGCTCTAATACCAGGGATGAACACTAGAGGTCCTCATAAGATAAGGAATCGTTTGACCTCTAATGCTATTTAGCTCATTCTCAGTGTATAAGAATGAAAATAATCCATAGAATCAGTTGATATAGACTGTACTGTCAATGTACTTTTACATAATTATTTTGTATAGGTGCTTAAAGAGCATTAAAATCTTTTTTTAATCTTTTAAGGAAAAATTATATGATTTATATACATATATACAATCTCACTTATAGAATAAAAAATCTTATAAGTATGACACTATACTGCTCAGTTCACTTAATTAGAATGAGAAACAAATACATCAACTAAGTTAATATGTATTTATTTTTAATATATTTGTTTATAATTATTTCACAGATGCTTATAGATCATTAAAATAATATTTAAAAATGGATGTAGATCATAAAACATGGTAACTATTTAAAATAGGGTCTCTTTTGTTAACATTGGTTAATGAACTAACACACCAACGAACAATATATTTGTACTCGATTTTCTTCAAACTTCATCAGAATGATGTAAAAACACGGCCGATGAGAGTCTGTAAAGGCGTCCCTGATGCATCAAATGCTGTTGCCATGGCAAATAAATAAAAATACAAAATACATTCAAATATTTGTTTCCTGTGTTTTTGAGGCAGATAGCGTGCCTAGAATTTTATTTTCCATTTTCAATTTTCAATGATTTATTATATATTTAAAGTGCAGCATCCTAACTCTTTGAAACTTTTTTCATACAAATAACTATTCATTATGATTAAACACAGTTCATTTCGTAATTATACAAAACTCCACGAATGAAAGAAAATTAAAAAACAAATCTGATCTCACTCTGCTCTGCACTCTATGTGTGTGTTTGTGTGGTAAGTGGCTGAGTGTAAGGAGGTGGGATGGGTGGTAAGAGAAAGAGTCAGACAGGAGGAGAGACAGTTAGGGTTAGTCCAAAGGGTTATTGTGAATGCATGTGCCAACTGGGCACCGTTTTCCTGATGCTATCGGGATGGCGACTGCCAGACGGCGAGGGCCCGGTCAACGCTGCTTGCAGCTTTAATTAGGGCCCGAGCCCAAAAGGGCGAAGGCCCTATTGTTCTTCTAAGGATTCTTATTTTTAGGGCCCGAGCCCAAAAGGGCGAAGGCCCTATTGTTCTTCTAAGGATTCTTATTTTTTTTTTTTTTTTTTTTTTTTTTCAACCGTTGGGGCACTTTTGGGGGCCTTAACATACTCAAAAACTCTTGAAAATTTGCACACACGTCGGAATCTGCCGTCGTCCGGACGCCACAGAGGCTGGGACCCGGGCGTGGTTCAGGGCCTCCACAGCGCCCCCTGGAACACAGTTTGAAAACTTGATGTACTGCGCACACATACTTGCGCGTATTGATATGAAACTCGGTACACATATAGAACCCATCGAGCTGAACAACTTTTGTACTCTATGTCATGGGCTCCACGCAACAGGAAGTGAGATATTTAGGGCTGTTTAAAAAGCGCATGCTCTGGAATTTAACGTACTCCTCCCAGGAATTCCATGGGATTTTCACCAAACTCGGTCAGCATGATCTGAAGACATTGGGGACGCTAAATTGCGAGGAGATTTTTGATATCTCGAACGGTTTGGCCGTGGCAAGGCGACAAAGTTATGGCGAGAAATGAGAAACAGGAAGTGTCTAATAACTGTTGCACACATTGCCTGATTCTGATGGAACTTCACCAGTTTGTTCCTTGTATGATGCCGATTCCATAAATGTGACTATTATGAGTCAAAGTTATAGCGCCACCAACTGGCAGCAGGAAACGTGTCATTTTCAAAATGCTTTGAAATCAGCCTCTTAATTTTACTCGATTTTCTTTAAACTTCATCAAAATCATGTCAAAACACGGCCGATAAAGAATATGTAAAGGGGTCGATGATAAATCAAATGCTGTTGCCATGGCAACGTGTCAAACTTTAAAATTACATTCCTGTCTTTTCGAGGCAGATAACATGCTTAGAATTTCATGAAACTCAACACACACATCAATATTAATTATAGTTAGACACTGGCAAAAGGTCATAAATGGGCGTGGAGCAGGCACTCTATAGCGCCATCTTTTGACAAAAGTTGGGGGGTTAGTTTTTCCTACAGTCACCAAACTCTGTACTTATATTGCTCTTATTAATCTGGACAACTTTCTAAATCAAACTCATTAGCTAAGACCAACAGAAAGCCGGCTATTTTGATTTGAAGGTGGATTTTTTGAAAAATCAGGTAGTAAACAAATTCACACTACTCCTAAGAACAACCAGCTGTTCACACCAAACTTTTTTAACATGAAGAGAAGATTCTGAAGATGTTAAATTGCGAGCGGATTTTGGATATCTCGAACGGTGTTGACGTGGTGATTTTTTAAAGATGTAGTAAAAAACATAACCCTAATTTTTTATATCTTTAAAGTGCAGCATCCAAACTCTTTAAAACTTTTTTCACACAGAGATCTAATCATTCTGAGCAAGTGCTGGAAATATAAATTTTATACAAGCTTCAATGAATTAAAGAAAATTAAAAAAATAACTCAGAAACCTGCTGTCACTCTGGTGAATGTCTCTACAGTATGTGTGTGCGTTCAGTCAGGCACAGAGAAGCTCATTATTGCAGGGGGGAGGGGTGAGAGGCAGAGAGGGTGACAGAGTAGAGAGCCATCCTACAGACCATCTTTGAACAAAAAAATGCACATATGTATTGTAATTACATAAATATGTCTGATCTTTGAGAGTCTGATATTTTGAGAAAATATAAAGGGTCACTAAGTCTTTCATTGTTCGTATTTTGCAGTTGTTGTTTTTTATTTATTTTTTACTTAACTGTACCATGAACTTGTCCTATTCAGTCACATAGCAAAAGATTTAAAAAAATACAACTTTTTAGCATGATCAATTTATCTTCATTGATAGACAATATTTACATAGTGTTATTTATTGAATATAAAATAACAATAATAAAAAATTAAGACAAACTTTGACAACAAAACAAACGTTACTGTTATCTCTTCAAAACATCTGAAAACCATAATTTTAAGATCAGTTATATATATATATATATATATGTATCACCCCGTTAAAATACTCAACTTGATTTTTAAAGATATTTTGAAAGAATGAAGCATTTATAGAGCACTTTGTTGTGTATTGCTGTACACCCACACGAACTGTGTTCATGTTCATGTTAATACACAGTACATAAACTTTATATGAATACTTCTTTTAGCTTAATATTAATTAACATTAATAAATGCTATTTATTTATTGGTCATGTTAACTAATATAGTTAATTTTAACAAATGAAACTGGATGGCAACATTTTATATTTTGTGTGTATGTGTCTGTGTGTTGATTTTAAAGTCTAACCCTTTCAATTCTGTAAACTTAAAATCCAAACTAGCAGAGGGTTACTGTGAATGCATGTGCCAACTGGGCACCGTTTTCCTTATTGATTCTTAGTTATGTAGCGCTTAAGAGTGCTGTCTTGTAACAGGAGTCACCAGCAAAGCAATATCCACACAAAACTTGTACAGATAGGTAACAATGACATTTAAGCAGAAGTGGTGGACGTAAAGCAAGCAATAATAACATTTTGTTATCATCATGAATCATGTTCTTATCATCATCATCAGAGTATAGGGAAAATTTTGCATATTGGTTCACAGTTGGCATTACCTGAAGTCCTTGCATTGATTGCATTTAATTAAATCAACATTATATTTGGTCAGTCTGATCTTGAGGCCTTAGAGATGTTAAATTGTGAGGATCTTGAGTTTTCATTGAGTTGTTATAACTTAGCCATAAAATGTCTGATCTGCCACAAAATTCACAGGTTTGGTAAGAGTCCTGGCCTGAAGACACCTAAAGGCCAATATTCAGATATTATCATAGCGCCACCTGTTGGCAGCAGGATATATCATATCTTTCACTAACTCAAACATACCAAGGTCAATCTGCACCAAACTTCATATGTTTGATAATAGTGCTGGCCTGAACACATCTACATGCCAATAATCAGTTACAGGCATAGCGCCACCAGCTGGCAGCGTCAAGTTTGGCACATTTAAATGACTTATGACATATTTTTTCTATATTTACTGTTTTAAAAGCATACTGCCCACCGTTTGCTGATTTCCTGAAGCCACCGGTCGGCGGTGAGCCCAGGTGCGAGGGCCCGTTCATCGCTGCTCGCAGCTTTAATTTTTTTTTTTTTTTTTATTTTTTGTTAACCTTCCGGGCACTTAAGGGGGTCTTAACATACTCAAAAACTCTTGAAAATTTGCACACATGTCGGAATCTGCGGCCATCAGGACGCCACAGAGGCTGGTACCGGGGCGTGGCAAGGGGACTCTACAGCGCCCCCTGGAATTTTGAGGGCCATATAGCACACATACTTGAACGTACACATATGAAACTCGGTACACATATAGAACTCATTGAGCTGAACAACTTTTGTACTCTATGTCATTTTCTCAATGCAACAGGAAGTGAGATATTTAGGGCTGTATAAAAAGCGCATGCTCTGGAATTTAACGTACTCCTCCCAGGAATTCCATTGGATTGTCACCAAACTCGGTCAGCATGATCTCAAGACATTGGGGACGCTAAATTGCGAGGGGATTTTTGATATCTCGAACGGTTTGGCCATGGCAAGGCGACAAAGTTATGGCGAGAAATGAGAAACAGGAAGTGTCTAATAACTGTTGCACACATTGACTGATTCTGATGAAACTTCACCAGATTGTTCGTTGTATGATGCCGATTCCATAAAGGTGACTATTATGAGTCAAAGTTATAGCGCCACCAACTGGCAGCAGGAAGCGTGTCATTTTCAAAATGCTTTGAAATCAGCCTCTTAATTTTACTCAATTTTCTTTAAACTTCATTAAAATCATGTCAAAACACGGCCGATAAGAATGTGTAAAGGGGTCGATGATAAATCAAATGCTGTTGCCATGGCAACGTCTCAAACTTTAAAATTAGATTCCTGTCTTTTCGAGGCAGTTAACATGCTTAGAATTTCATGAAACTCAACACACACATCAATATTAATGATAGTTAGACACTGGCAAAAGATCATAAATGGGCGTGGAGCAGGCACTCTATAGCGCCATCTTTTGACAAAAGTTGGGGGGTTAGTTTTTCCTACAGTCACCAAACTCTGTACATATATTGTTCTCATCAATCTGGACAACTTTCTAAATCAAACTCATTAGCTGAGACCAACAGGAAGCCGGCTATTTTGATTTGAATGTGGATTTTTGGAAAAATCAGGCTGTAAACAAATTTATACTCCTCCTAAGAAGAACAAGCTGTTCACACCAAACTTTTTTAACATGGAGAGAAGATTCTGAAGATGTTAAATTGCGAGCGGTTTTGGGATATCTTGAACGGTGTTGACGTGGTGATTTTTTAAAGATGTATAACCGTCATTTTCTATATCTTTAAAGTGCAGCATCTTAACTATTTAAAACTTTTTTCACACAGAGATCTTATCATTCTGAGCAAGTGCTGTAAATATCAATTTAATTCAAGCTTCTACGAATTAAAGAAAATTAAAAAAAGAAATCAGAAGCCTGCTGTCACTCTGCCTTGAGTGTCTGTGTTCAGTCACCATTGAGTGACTACCATTGAGTGACTGAAGAGAGACTGAAGGGGGAGGGGTGAAAGGGAGAGAGGGAGAGAGAGTAGAACATGCTGTCTTGCTAAAGACCATCTTTGAGGAAAAAAAGCACATTGATGTTACATAAATATGTTTGATCTTTGAGAGTCTGATATTTTGAGAAAATATAAAGGGTCACTAAGTCTTTCATTGTTTGTATTTTGCAGTTGTTGTTTTTTTATTTATTTTTTACTGAACTGTACCATGAACATGTCCTATTCAGTCACATAGCAAAAGATTAAGAAAAATACAACTTTTTAGCATGAGCGGTTTATCTTCATTGATAGACATTTATTTTCATAGTGTTATTTATTGAATATAACATTTTAATTAACAGTTTCAAGACAAACTTTGTCAACAAAACAAACTTTGCTGTTATCTGTTCAAAACATCTGAAAATTTTACCATTTTAAGATCAGTTATATATATATCGCCCCATTACAATACTCAACTTGATTTTTAAAGATATTTTGAAAGAAAGAAGCGTTTATAGAGCACTTTGTGTATTGCTGTACACCCACGTGAACTGTGTTCATGTTCATGTTAATTCACAGTTCATAAACTAATGTTAAAATATACTTTTTTACCATTAAACAATATATGAATACTTTTTTTAGCTTAATATTAATTAACATTAATAAATACTATTTAATTATTGTTCATGTTAACTAATATAGTTAATGTTAACAAATGAAACTGGTTGGTAATTTTATATATTGTGTGTATGTGTCTGTGTGTTGATTTTAAAGTTTAACCCTTTCAATTTAGTAAACTTTAAATCTAACTGACTGAGGGTTACTGTGAATGCATGTGCCAACTGGGCACCGTTTTCCTAATTGATTCTTTCTTAGTTATGTAGCACTTAAAAGTGATGTCTTATAACAGGAGTCACCTGCAAAGCAATATCCACACACAAATTGTACAGATAGGTAACGATGACATTTAAGCAGAAGTGGTGGACGTAAAGCAAGCAATAATAACATTTTGTTATCATCAACCTCAGAATATAGGGAAAATGTTCCCTATATTGTGAACGGCTTTGGGATATCTTGAACGGTGTTGATGTGGTGATTTGTTGGAGACACTCTATAGCGCCACCTTTTGACAAAAGTTGGAGGGTTAGATGTAGCTACAGACATCAAACTTGGTCGGTATATTGGTCTCATCAAGCCAGACAACTTTCTAATTTACACCCATTAGCTACGACCAACAGGAAATCAGCTATTTTGATTTGAATGTGGATTTTTGGAAAAATATAGCTGTGAATAAATTCATATCACTCATAGCAGAATCAGACAGTGCACACCAAACTTTGTCAACGTGATGCCAAGATACTGAAGATGTTAAATTGTGAACGGCTTTGGGATATCTTGAATGGTGTTGATGTGGTGATTTATGAAAGTAACAATAAAAAAGATGAAGAGTTATTTTCATATATCTTTAAATTGCATTATTCTAACTCATCAAAACTTTTTACATATAAAGAACAAGAAATTCTTAGGAAATACGTGTAGTTTCAAAATGTTATCATGCTCAGAGGCCCCAAAAACATTAAAAGTGTCACATAAATTTGTCAGATTAAAGCTCTAATACCAGGGATGAACACTAGAGGTCCTCATAAGATAAGGAATCGTTTGACCTCTAATGCTATTTAGCTCATTCTCAGTGTATAAGAATGAAAATAATCCATAGAATCAGTTGATATATACTGTACTGTCAATGTACTTTTACATAATTATTTTTTATAGGTGCTTAAAGAGCATTAAAATCTTTTTTTAATCTTTTAAGGAAAAATTATATGATTTATATACATATATACACTCTCACTGATAGAATAAAAAATCTTATAAGTATGACACTATACTGCTCAGTTCACTTAATTAGAATGAGAAACAAATACATCAACTAAGTTAATATGTATTTATTTTTAATATATTTGTTTATAATTATTTCACAGATGCTTATAGATCATTAAAATAATATTTAAAAATGGTTGTAGATCATAAAACATGGTAACTATTTAAAATAGGGTCTCTTTTGTTAACAATGGTTAATGAACTAACAAACACGAACGAACAACGAACAATATATTTGTACTAGATTTTCTTCAAACTTCATCAGAATAATGTAAAAACACGGCCGACGAGAGTCTGTAAAGGCGTCCCTGATGCATCAAATGCTGTTGCCATGGCAAATAAATAAAAATAAAAAAAACCTTCAAATATTTGTTTCCTGTGTTTTTAAGGCAGATAGTGTGCTTAGAATTTCATTTTCCATTTTCAATTTTCAATGATTTATTATATATTTAAAGTGCAGCATCCTAACTCTTTGAATCTTTTTTCATACAAATAACTATTCATTCTGATCAAACACAGTTCATTTCATAATTTTACAAAACTCCACGAATGAAAGAAAATTAAAAAACATATCTGATCTCACTCTGCTCTGCACTCTATATGTGTGTTTGTGTGGTAAGTGGCTGAGTGTAAGGAGGTGGGATGGGTGGTAAGAGAAAGAGTCAGAGAGGAGGAGAGACAGTTAGGGTTAGTCCAAAGGGTTACTGTGAATGCATGTGCCAACTGGGCAACGTTGTCCTGATGCTATCGGGATGGCGACTGCACAGACGGCGAGGGCCCGGTCATCGCTGCTTGCAGCTTTAATTATTATTTTTTTTTCAATGTTTTGGGTGATTTTGGGGCCCTTAACATACACGAAAACTCTTGAAAATTTGCACACACATTGGAACCTGCGGCCATCAGGGCCGGACAGACTTTGACATGGGGGGGTCACCTGGGGGGGGCGTGGCACAGCGTTAAAAATTGCGACTTTTGAGGGACTCTGGAGCGCACACCAATTGATCTACAGTCACCAAAATTCATACACATATAGACCTCATCGGGCCGACCAACTTCCGTGCTCACAGTCCGTGCTTCACCAAACAGGAAGTCAGCTATTCAGGGATGTCTAAAAAGCGCATGCAATGGAATTTGAAATACTCCTCCTAGACCTTCCAACCGATGGCCACCAAACTCGGTCAGCATGATCTCAAGACATTGGGGACGGAAAATTGCCAGGGGATTTTTGATATCTCGAACGGTTTGGCCGTGGCGGGGCGACAAAGTTATGGCGAGAAATGAGAAACAGGAAGTGTCTAATTACTTTAACACACTTTGTCTGATTTTGACCAAACATCAGCAGTTTGTTCATCTTATGATGCCGATCACAGAGATGTGACTATTAGGAGTCAAAGTTATAGCGCCACCAACTGGCAACACAAAGCGCAACGTTTTCTAAATGCTTTTAAATCAACCTCTTAATTTTACTCAATTTGCTTCAAACTTCATCTCAATAATGTTGAAACACGGCCAATGAGAATCTGTGAATTGCCTTATCGATAACTTTTATCATGTTGCCATGGCAACGTGTCAAACTTTAACTTTAGCTTTTTGTGTTTTGAAGCCACTTAAAATACTCAGAATTTCATGAAACTTCACACACACATCTGTATTAATGATATTTAGACACTGATAAAAGCCCATAAATGGGCGTGGAGCAGGCGCTCCATAGCGCCACCTTTTGACAAAAGTTGGGGGTTTAGTTTGTCCTACAGTCACCAAACTCGGTACATATATTGATCTCATCAAGCCAGAAACATTTCTAATTTACACCCATTAGCTACGATCAACAGGAAGTCGGCTATTTTGATTTGAATGTGGATATTTGGAAAAATCAGGCTGTGGAATTTTATATACTTCTCTCAGGAAAACCAACCAATTCACACCAAACTTTTTTGACATGTTGCCAACATTCTGAAGATTCTAAATTGCGAGCAGATTTAGGATATCTTGAACGGTGTTGATGTGGTGATTGATTGAAATCGGAGTAAAACAAGATAGCCGTAATTTTATTATATCTTTAAAGTGCAGCATCCAAAGTCTTTGAAACTTTTTTCATACAGACTACTAGTCATTCTGATCAGACACCGTTCATTTCATAATTATACAAAGATCTATGAATTAATGAAAATTAAAAAAACAAATCTGATCCCTCTCTGCTCTGCACTTATGTGTGTGCGTGGTAAGTGGGTGTGTGTTTGTTGAGTGTTAGGGTGAGAGTGGGGAGGGGGGATGGGTGGAAAGAGAGAGTCAGAGAGGAGGAGATAGAAGGGAATATTTAAACTCTTGGTTGTTTATTCATTAGGATGTGAATTAGGGCTGGGTATTGTGACCAATTTGGCAATTCGATTCGATTGTTATTTTTATGGTTTCGATTCGATTATATTCGATTCGATATCGATTAGCTATCAATATTTCATTTAAAATGTTAGTTTTGCAGACATGGGATCACTATTTTGATATAAATCCTGGTAACTTAAAACTCCCCTACTTAAGTTTATTACTGAAATACACATCTACATTAATAATAGGGTGCACACAGTTGTTTATTTTAAACAACTTTTATTTTAAATGAATACTGTAACAAGAAGTCATAAATATGTGCATCCAATGTACACCATGTAAACAAACTGCAAAATGCACATTACTGTAAAAAAATAAAAAGACTAAATGTGCAACAGTGAAATCTATTAAGAACTTCAAACATGTTTAAGAAATATTTTTTTTTTCTAAATTCAAATCAGGCCCATCATAAAGCCCTTGTCTGCATATACAAAACATTCTAAATGTCCATAAAACTAACAGATCTTAACTAAAGCCTAATATTTTTTGATCACCAGATTTTTTTTTGCAAAAAATTTACACCCATTAGCTACAACCAACAGGAAGTCAGCTATTTTGATTTGAATGTGGATTTTTGGAAAAATATAGCTGAATAAATTCATATCACTCATAGCAGAATCAGACAGTGCACACCAAACTTTGTCAACATGATGGCAAGATACTGAAGATGTTAAAATGTGAACGGCTTTGGGATATCTTGAACGGTGTTGATGTGGTGATTTATGAAAGTAACAGTAAAAAAGATGGAGAGTTATTTCCATATATCTTTAAATTGCATTATTCTAACTCATCAAAACTTTTTACATATAAAGAACAAGAAATTCTTAGGAAATACGTGTAGTTTCAAAATGTTATCATGCTCAGAGGCCCCAAAAACATTAAAAGTGTCATATAAATTGTCAGATTAAAGCTCTAGTACCAGGGATGAACACTAGAGGTCCTCATAAGATAAGGAATCGTTTGAACAATAATGCTATTTAGCTCATTCTCAGTGTATAAGAATGAAAATAATCCATAGAATCAGTTGATATATAATGTACTGTCAGTGTACTTTTACATAATTATTTTGTATAGGTGCTTAAAGAGCATTAAAATGTTTTTTTAATCTTTTAAGGAAAAATTATATGATTTATATACATATATACAATCTCACTGATAGAATAAAAAATCTTATAAGTATGACACTATACTGCTCAGTTCACTTAATTAGAATGAGAAACAAATACATCAACTAAGTTAATATGTATTTATTTTTAATATATTTGTTTATAATTATTTCACAGATGCTTATAGATCATTAAAATAATATTTAAAAATGGTTGTAGATCATAAAACATGGTAACTATTTAAAATAGGGTCTCTTTTGTTAACAATGGTTAATGAACTAACACACGAACGAACAACGAACAATATGTTTGTACTCGATTTTCTTCAAACTTCATCAGAATGATGTAAAAACACGGCCGATGAGAGTCTGTAAAGGCGTCTCTGATGCATCAAAAGCTGTTGCCATGGCAAATAAATAAAAATACAAAATACATTCAAATATTTGTTTCCTGTGTTTTTAAGGCAGATAGCGTGCCTAGAATTTCATTTTCCATTTTCAATTTTCAATTTTCAATTATTTATTATATATTTAAAGTGCAGCATCCTAACTCTTTGAAACTTTTTTCATACAAATAACTATTCATTCTGATCAAACACAGTTCATTTCATAATTATACAAAACTCCACGAATGAAAGAAAATTAAAAAACATATCTGATCTCACTCTGCTCTGCACTCTATGTGTGTGGTAAGTGGCTGAGTGTAAGGAGGGGGGATGGGTGGTAAGAGAAAGAGTCAGACAGGAGGAGAGACAGTTAGGGTTAGTCCAAAGGGTTACTGTGAATGCATGTGCCAACTGGGCACCGTTTTCCTGATGCTATCGGGATGGCGACTGCCAGACGGCGAGGGCCCGGTCAACGCTGCTTGCAGCTTTAATTATTATTATTCTTATCCGGAATGAATCGCATTTTTGAGGGCCTAGACATACCCGAAAACTAACGAAACTTCGCACACACATCAGACCTGGCGAAAATGGACGTCTGATATGGGTTGCAGAAGTGGGTGTGGCAAAATGGCTCAATAGCGCCACCTTTACACGTTCCGCGGTGTGTGCATTCAGCTGTGATTATCGTACATGCACAAAAATCGGTACACACATGTAGCACACCAATACCTACAAAAAAGCCTCTTGAGATAAAATCCGAAACCCAACAGGAAGTCGGTTATTATTAATTTTCTCAGCAAAATTTGTGTCATTTTTGCCATTTTCAGGTGTCATACTTGAACGAACTCCTCCTAGAGATTTATTCCGATCAACACCAAATTTGGTGAGTCTAATCTAAAGCCCTTTGTGACGTTAAATTGTGAAGATCTAGAGTTTTTATCAGAGGGCGTGTCCGTGGCGGCCTCGCAAATTTCGATGTTTCGCCATGAAAAAGGAAGTTGCTATAACTTAGGCATAAAATGTCCGATCTGTCCCAAACTTCACATGTGTGATAACACTCCTGACCTGAAGACATCTACATGCCCATATTCAGTTATAGTCATAGCGCCACCTGCAGGCAACAGGAAGTGTCATGATGTACTCTACAACCAACTCCTCCTAGAGATTTATACAGATCAACTCCAAAATCGGTCAGTCTAATATAAAGGCCTTAGTGATGTTGAATTGTGAAAATCTTGAGTTTTCGGTAAAGGGCGTGTCCGTGGCGGCCTGACAAAGTTTGATGTTTCGCCATGGACATAGAAGTTGTTATAACTCAGCCAAAAAATGTCCGATTTGCCTCAAACTTCACATATTCGATAAGAGTCCCGGCCTGAACGCATCTGAAGGCCAATATTTTATTATAATCACAGCGCCACCTGTTGGCAACAGGAAATTGCTTGTATCAAACTCCTCCTAGAGATTTAATGATATCAACATTATATTTGGTCAGTCTGATCTAGAGGCCTTAGAGATGTTAAATTGCGAAGATCTTGAGTTTTCGTTAAAGGGCGTGTCTGTGGCGGCATGACAAAGTTTGATGTTTCGCCATAGACATATAAGTTGTAATAACTCAGCCATAAAATGTCCGATCCGCCTCAAACTTCACAGATTTGGTAAGAGTCCGGGCCTGAAGACACCTAAAGGCCAATATTCAGATATTATCATAGTGCCACCTGTTGGCAGCAGGATATATCATATCTTTCACTAATTCAAACATACCAAGGTCAATCTGCACCAAACTTCATATGATTGATGAAAGTGGTGGCCTGAACACATCTACATGCCAATAATCAGTTATAGGCATAGCGCCACCAGCTGGCAGCAGGAAATTTGGCACATTTAAGTGACTTTGATCTATTTTTCCTACATTTACTGTATTAAAAGCATACTGCCCACCGTTTGCTGTGTTCCTAAAGCCACCGGTCGGCGGTGAGCCCGTGTGCGAGGGCCCGTTCATCGCTGCTTGCAGCTTTAATGATTTCTTTATATCGGTTGGTCCTGAACTAGCATCTTGCATTAATGGCTGTGATATAGACCCCAGTTCTTTAATCAAAAGTCAGTATCCTTCACTCCAAAATGTTACTGTACAAGAGGTTCGTAATATTATTTTATCACTTAAAAATGCAGCCCATGGTCATGATGGCATTAAAAGTGTTCTTATTAAAGAGACAATAGACTATATCATTAAACCTCTTACTCATATTCTCTCATTGTCTCTTAAAACTGGAATTGTCCCTCAGGATTTGAAAATTGCGAAAGTTATACCAATTTTCAAGACCGGTGACTCCAAGGAATTTAGTAGGCTAATATCAATTCTCCCGTGTATATCGAAAATCTTGGAAAAACTTGTCTTTTCTAGATTTCTTAATTACTTGGATGCCAATAATATTTTATACAAACATCAATATGGTTTTCGGAAGCGACACTCTACTGAGCATGCTCTCATTCAACTTGTGAACTACATTTCTTCGCTCTTGACAATAAAAAAAATTGCTCTTGGAGTCTTTCTGGACCTGAGTAAGGCATTCGATACGATCAGTAACAATATTTTGATTGCAAAACTCGGCAGATACGGAGTGCAGGATGCTGCCCTGAGATGGTTTAGAAGCTATTTAGCTAACAGAGAGCAATATGTATACCTGGAAGGCTATACCTCCATTATGTCACAAATTATGATTGGTGTTCCTCAAGGATCAATATTGGGGCCTCTTCTATTTTTAATTTATATTAATGACATGGCCACGACATGTACCAAACTCCTCCCTGTACTATTTGCAGATGATACAAACCTTGTAGCTTCTCACCAAGACTAATATTTTAATTAAAACTGTCAATGAGGAACTATCTTCCATTGTGGAAGGGTTTCAGTGGAACAAACTTACCCTCAATATAAAAAAAGTAACTTCATGATTTTTTGTAATACTAACAAACATTACCCAATAGCATTATCTAAAATATTTATTAATAACACTGAAATTGAATTGGTTCAGCATACTAAATTTTAGGAGTCATTATTGATAGTGGTCTTAAATGGTCTGACCATATCAACTTCGTATCTAAGAGGTCTGCTAAAATGCTGGGTATATTGGGGAAGGTTTGTCCTTTAATTCACTCCTCAGCTTATTTAACCTTATATTATAGTTTTTTGTTCCCATTTATTAATTATTGCAACATTGTCTGGGCAGCTACCTATACTACTTACCTGAAGAAATTAACAGTCATACAGAAGAAATATCTCAAATTTATTTCCCATTCAAATAGATATGCACCTTCAGTACCCCTTTATAATAAATTCAAAGTTCTCCCTATTGACAAGGTAAATATTTATCAAACATGTTTATTTATGCGTAAGTTTATATATAGGAAACAAGATCTTCCAGATACTTTTCAGAATTTGTTTATCCCCACCTCACATGTACACTCATATCAAACTAGACACAGTAACAACACCTTACTCTTACCCTACACACGAACTGTAAGACATCAATTTAATATTTCTTTTAGAGGTCCAAAGCTCTGGAATGTCTGGAAGTCCATCTTTGCGACCAATGTCCTCTTATTCTGCTTTCAAAAGGCATTTGAAGAGACTTATATTGCCAGCCTGAAGCCGTTATGTACTCCTTTCTTGGTATTATTAATCCTTCTGATTGTTGGTTGCTTGCTCTTTCTGCATTTTACCTGGATTGATAATTTTTTTGTTATTGATTTTGTTGTTTATGCTCTTGCTTTGTTTCGTTTGTTGTTTGTTTTTTATTGTGTGTTTAGCCTGCATGTCATGAATTAATATGAATAGGAGTGGAACTCTGTACAAGCCTAGAGTGGCTTCGTTCCCTCCTTGCACAGATCTGTACGTGTACTTAACTTGTGCTAAACAAAAAATAAAAATAAAGTCTGTGTCATTTCCGGTCAAAAAAAAAAAAAAAACTTGCTGGTTGAATAAAAGTAACTTTAAGTCAGAATTTGCCAGGGGTATGAATAATTTCGGGCTTGACTTTATATATATATATATATATATATAGTTAGAACACCCTATTAAATTCCAATTTATTTGGTATTTTCAATTGGGAAGTGACTGTCCCGAACCCTAACCCATAAATTAAAATTTATAAAAATTATATTTAAATAATTGTAGCATTTTATTCTGTTGTTGTTTTTAAAATATCTTTTTATTTTTTATTCTTTTATATTTTCTTTGTAAAGTATGAAACTTTATGTACAGTGTAGGTTTTGGTCAATTGGCTGCGACTGACTTTAACTACACCCCTACATTTATAATCAGGAAATATTTATTAATCACTTTCTCTTAGCTTCATGGTGAGTTCAAAAGTATGAAAAATCTGTGTGTAACTTTAAAGAATGCCATTACCGCACACAACATTTTTCTATAATTAAATACTTTTTTGGGGGTGTTATTCCATAACATTTAGTTTTTATACGTGTACAACTGTTCAGAACTATGCTAGCTAACCATGTGCTGATTAGCATCTTTGAGCTAGGTTCAAAAGTATCTAAAATCGTCATGAAACAGTCACGACCAAAACATGTCATCATTGTTTTGGTAGTGACAAAGGGGAACACATACTCCTTTATTTGGGATAAATAAACCAAATTTTAATACAGTTATGCATTTTTTTTTTTTTTTACATTTTAGTAGTGTTTTGGTATGTGGGTTAAAATTCTATTATGTGATGTGGACACTACCAAAACATTACTTTCACGACCGAAACATGGGATGATTTGTCAAAAATATACTGAATTATCAAATAAGATGTTATGATAGTGTTTGGTTCAATGTATATTCAAATGGATGAATCCTTAAGTTTGAAATCAGTATGATCAACATTTTGAAGAAAAATTAGATTCAAAATACAACAAATCTCGTAAATCACAACCTAACACTTTTTGAATTTCGCGGTTTATGTAAATCCACGTGGGGTTCAGAGTACAATTTTTATCCACATTATTTTCACACTTGTCTAGTAAAAATATACTGCTTTGTTTCATATTTACAGTGTATACGTTTTCCGTTATTTACCTCAAAAGAAAGGAAGTGAAACGTGACAACATGCCCCGTAGGTGGGGTACATTGTAACATCTGAGGGGCACGTTGTAACACGACCATATGGCAGCTTAAAATGTTATCTGATTGAATGAAAAAAATATGCACAACAAACTAAAATATTTTGTCAGTAAAATACATGTGTTAACTTTTTCAAATGAAGTAATGACGTTTTTTTTTTTTTTTTTAAATAAAAATGATCTAATTTTGGAGTTTGACAACGAACACATCGCAACAATGCTTCGAACGGTCCTGGGGTCCGTTCTTCGTACCTTGCTTACTACATCCAAGATCAAATGACACATCCAAGATCAAATCATCGCGCTAACTATGAGCTTGCTATTCCGGTTCTCCGAACGCACCTGTTGTTGATGATTAGTATAGCTGGATGAAGTTATTTGAGATCACTGGGTGGCTTAAAAGGGGCTACGTATCGATAGTAGAAACATTGATCGGCAACGCTTTGATTGGTCGGCGAACATGACGAAGGAGCGCGCTCAGTATTTTTCTGCAGCAGAGCAAGAACTCTTGATTGAGGGATTTCAGGAGTTTCAGAGTTTATTTAAAACGCAAGGGAACACTACAAAGGCTGGAAAAGCAAGGAGAGAGGGCTGGCAAAAAGTAGTAAACAAATTAAACGCGTTAATGCTGCCCATGTTACATGTTTTTTCCTTGATATGTTATTTTATTTATATTTTTATTTTTTTATACACTACCGTTCAAAAGTTTGGGGTCAGTAAGACTTGTAATAGTCTTTAAAGAAGTCTCTTATGCTCATCAAGACTGCATTTATTTGATTAAAAATACAGAAAAAACAGTAATATTGCAAATTGTTTTTACAAAATAAAATAATGTTTTTGTTTTTTTAATATATTTTAACATACTTTGAAATAGAATTTATTCCTGTGATGAAAAGCTGAATTTTTATCAGCTGTTACTCCAGTCTTAAGTGTCACACGATCCTTCAGGAATCATTCTAATATGCTGATTTATTATTACAATGATCAATGTTGGATAATATCAACAGTTGTGCTGCCAAATATTTTTTGGAACCTGTCATATATATACACTTTCTTGCAAGATACTTTTCTTTTCCCACGTGAGTCAGTCCGCGTCAGTCGTGCTCTTTAACCAATCAGATGTGACCTCGCCATTTCAACCAATCATAACCCGCCAGGAGCGCAGCCTAAATCCTGTTTACATGAAATAAACCTGCTCCAGAGCAGGTTTAAGCTTGCAGAGCTGTTGCTATGACAGCAAGTCCAGGATGAGCTTCGAAGAACCAAACAATCCAAGATCATGCCAAATCGTCAACAATCAAATCCAGCTAACTTAGTTAGCGAGGTACGAAGAACGGACCCCAGGATGAGCTTCGAAGAACCAAACAATCCAAGATCATGCCAAATCGTCAACAATCAAATCCAGCTAATTTAGTTAGCGAGGTACGAAGAACGGACCCCAGATCGTAACATACAGCTGTACAGTAGTTCAAAAACAATGTGGACAAACAGATGAAACACATTTAGACATTCAGAAAAAACACTCCCCTCCCTCATAGACAGCTCTCATAGAACACGACACACATAAACGAGCCAAAATGCTTTACATTTCTTAAAATAATAACATCTGAACATTAAACATTGATTGTCAGCCTTTATTCACCTGTTTCTCGTGGTTTCTTATCAAAATCCTTAGATGTTAATAGTGTAAATTCAATTGCACCGCTAGTGTCATAGATAGAATAGCATAGTTTAAAGGGATAGTTCACCCAAAAATGAAAATTTGATCCAAATTACACCCTGCGGTCAATTTATCATCACGAGCCGCAGGGTGTAATTTGGATTTGTCTGTGCATGTTTTTGTTTACTTTTAAAGGTTTGGTGCCCATCCATGTCCATGATAAGGCTGGCAGACTGCACCGGTTTTCATTAAAAATCTTTGTTTGTGTTTTTCTGAGGAAACACAGTCACCTACATCTTGGATGCCCTGGGGGTAAGCAGATAAACATCAAATTTTCATTTTTGGGTGAACTATCCCTTTAATAACAGCGGGGCATATTGTAACACAGTGTTACAATGTTCCCCATCTGCGCGACTGGAGATTAAAACAGGTTAGTGTCTTCTGCTGGTTTGCGAAGCATTAATAAACTATCTAAACTGATAAATAACAAATTGGAGATTAAAATAATATCAGTTTTGTCTAATTTTAAATGAATACTAAAAACTGAAATGAAAAGTTTACTTAAGCCAGAAATGTACTTTTACTATGGTAAAATAAATATTCAGTGATATCTTCAAAATGCTTTTGAATTTTGGCGCTCTTTTTTCTCTGCATAGTGTTGCTATGGCAACTAGTAAATACTGTACATTTGGTTATGCTAGCGTGTGTGCAAATATTTGAACCACTTGTGTTACAATTAACCCCGTGTTAGGTTGTGCCCCCCTCACCCCATATATATATATATATATATATATATATATATATATTTTTTTTTTTTTTTTTATTAAATTATATATAACTGTGTTTCGGTAGTGACAAATTTGGGGAGAGGAAAAACACTAAATGAGAATTAACTGCATAATTACGAGAAAATGTATACCTTATACAATTTGGATACACACAAAATGAGTGGGAAAAGACAGTATGAAATTTTCCAAATAAAAAGATCAAGTGACAACAGATCAAGTATTTTTCTTATTTTTTTATTTAAATCAAAATAATAAAACCTGAGGAAATCCAGGCAAATGAAACACCAGGAAAACCCTGAGGGCACACAATGGTGTACATTTATGTTCTGATGTGTTTTTTCAGGTGAAACACCAAACATATGCAACAGACATTCATTTGGCATGTAGTCGGTCTTTACCATTAAAGAATCAACAATGTTTGTTGAGATCTAAAGCTCAGAAATGAGAGATTTTGCCATGGTTTTGCCCGGGCTCATATATACTACATTTTCTTAAAAAAAAAAAACAAAGTAGAAAGTACCATATGTACAATAAAGAACTTTAAAACACTGACAAAAAATGTTTTGTATTTTTTTTTTGTTTTCTGGTAAACATGTAACAAATACTTTTAAACAAAAGAATAAGACACCCCTTGGGTGTTTAGCTGATTTAAAAGCCCTGTAATCTGGTGAATATGTAATGTCCGCTGATCGTGGGGTAAGCAGCAACATCCCAACAGATAAAATAGAGACGTCTCCACAGGAGGTAGATGAAAGACTCAAATGTCCATCTCAAACTGGTTGTCATCAGCTAAAAAAAAAGAGAAAGAAATTAGAGGTTGATTAGAGTGTTTCTTTGAGGTATTCTATGAAAGCCCATCTCCACCATGAAATAAAGTAATTGCGATCGCTCACAATTTTGACTTTTCTTGCAATTCTGCCTATATTTCTCTGAATTCTGAGTTTACATCTAGCAATTGATTTGTTAGCTAATTTAATTTCACAATTATAACTTATAATCACCATTATAATTACCTTGCAACAATGAGTTTACATCTCACAATTCTGTTTTTATAAAATAATAAAAAAATTAACCTTTTTCCTCACAACTCCAAATTTTCCCCTAGTAATTGCAAGTTTGTCACTATTATGAGTTTTTCTTGCAATTCTGAATGTATATCTCTGAATTATGAATTTATACATCACAGTTCTGTAATTGATCTCAATTCTGATTTTTTTTTTTAATTCTAAGTTTCTTGCACTTTATTTTTGTTTATGTCTCACGGTTCTGTTTTTATACAAAAAATATTAAATAATGAATGTTTTCCTTGAAATTATGAGTTTATATCTTGCAATTCTGACTTTATTTCTCTGAATTTTAAGTTTCAATCTTTCGCTTTGACCAAAAAAAAGTGACTATTATTTTAAAATGTTAAAATCTTTCCTTGCAAAAGTTTATATTTCGTAATTTTAAGTTTATTTCTCTGAATACTGAGTTTACGTCTCACGGTTCTGTTTTTATAAAAAAATTAATTAATTAATGAAAACAATATGCAACTTCTCTCTCACAACTCCAACTTTTTTCTTAGTAATTGCTTTTGTTGAAAGTTGCAGAATTACATCTCTTAATTCTGACTTTATATATCGTAGTTCTGTAATTGTAATTTTAATCTCACAATAAAAATTTTTTCCTTGCAATTAAGTTTATATCTTGCAATTCTGACTTTTTTTTCTGAATTGAGTTTACATCTCACAATTCTGTTATTAGAAATAAAAAATGTAAAGGCAACTCCAACTTTTTCCCTAGCAATTACAAGTTTATAGCGCAATTCTTACATAAAAAAAGGAAATTGCTAATTTTCTTCCACACAACTCCAACGGTTTCTGTAGTAATTGCAAATTTATATCAATTATTAATTTGTAATGCAATTCTGACTTCATATCTCAGAATTTATCACAATTCTGTAAATGTGACTTCTCACAATTCAGACTTTCTTCCTTGCAGCTTATATCCTGCAACTCCGACTTTGATTCTCTGAATATATGAGATATTACAATATGTAATTGCAAAACTTTTTATCTCATAATTCTGACTTTATTCCTCACAATTTCAAGTTTATATCACAGTCCTGAGTTTCTCTTGGAGAAAAAAATAATAAAACATAAAATCAGAATGACTCAAAAAAAAAAAAAAGTAAAGACCAGGACAGGAAATACCAAAATAATTTTTTTCAGGAGAAACCTGAGGGCTTATAATTTCCTGGAAATTCGCAGAACAGGTTTTCATTCTCTCTTTTTTTCTGGAGCAGACATTAATTTTACCTGCCAGATCTTTCTCCTCTTCCAGCTCCTCTTTGAGTTCCTGCAGTTTGGACACTGGATGGTGTGAAGGAACGGTCACCCCAGGAATCTGGGGCAAACAACAGGGTGGGGTCCGGGCAATAGGAGAGTTCCTGCAATCCAAGAGGAACTTTCTGTCATAAATGATCCGAGTTCCTGGAGGAGGGATAGAACGCATGTTAAAGCACCCAATCAGATGGCTAGAAAAACATATTTACATTCTGGGCTGCAGGGTACAATGTGTAAGGAAAAAAAAACTTTGGATTCCAGCCAAAAGTTTTAACACTCAGACAATAACAGACCATAAACTTTGACTCTAAAGAGGACTTCAAACTGAGTGATCAGCAATTCTAATCTAATCAACAACACAAAAGAAAGATATCAAAGAACTTGATGTGCCACTTAACACGTCCACACTATCAGATTATAAACGAAGACTGAAACATTTTTACGTTTTGCATGTGAAAAGAAGCACTCAATCCCCCACAATGAAAAAACGGGGTGAACTGAATTGCAGCACTCAGCACCTCCCATTTTAGTTCTGGGAAATTTGAGCACATCTGCACGTGAGCATGCAGAGCTGAGACACGAAGGCACCGCTATGTAGCTGAACATGTTGAGAACACACTTGTGGAGCTTAACTAGCCCTGTTTAGGTGCTATCTGTAGTCTGACATGTGCTAAACATACTGCCATCTCTGTTGTAGCTGAAGCTATACTGTAAATGACAGTCCTACCAGCGGCTGAAAAACATGTTATGCAACCTTTGCAATGTAGTTCAGTGTGTTCTGGACAAAAGAGGGCTGAGAGAGAAGGGGGAAGGGCAGGGTGTGGATGGAGGTGGTGACAGGGGTTGGGCGAACAGCGGTCTCCAACTGTGAGCTGCTCTGGTCAGAGGAATGCAGGGAGATCAACCCCATGCTTTTTGCAGGACTTTGTTCTGCTGAAACATTTTGTTCCCTGATTGCTCTTCAGCTTCTTAGAACTCGAGGAAGTGGAAGTTAAACGCAGGACAATTACATATAGCCCAAGTGGGCAATTTGTTTAGATTAATGCATACATTTTCACTCCCAGTTACCACAAAATGAACTGAAAAAGAAATAAATAATAACAAAAACAACAAATTGTGACATTGTGTTAGTGTTTTTTACAGTATAAACAGTACAACAAATACTACCTGTGAAGTAGTTCAACCTAAAATCAATAGATAAAATGTGAAAAAAAAAAATTATCTGCAACTTTTTATCTCATAATTCTGACAGTTTTTCCTTACAATTTCAAGTTTATATTATTATTTTGAGGAAAAAGAAAAAAATAAATTGTGAAATATAAACTCAGAATTGCAAGGCAAAATAGTCAAGGCCATAACATGATATACCAAAAATAGCAGTAATAAAAATAATAATACCTATAAAGAAATATGAGATAAAAAGCAGCAATTACATTTTTATTTTCATTTTTTTGTTGATTTTAGGGTAAAATAAATTCATACATAGTATTTGTTGTACTGTTTATTTAAATAAAAACTAAATAAATGAACACAATGTCACAGTTAGGCAATTAATAATAACAATAGTTATTGTTGTTCTTATTAGCATTAGTCGAAATTATGCAAATAATAGTTTATTTTTGTTTGCATAACTGTGACATTGTTTTATTTAAATTTTAGTAATAATAATAATAAGCGTCACAATTCTGCAAATAATAATAATAGTTATTGTTGTTTGCATAACAGTGACATTGTGTTTTTTATTTAAATTATAATATTTGTCACAATTATGCATATAATAATAAAAATAATAATAGTTATTATTGTTTTTTTTAATTATAATATTTGTCACAGTTATGCATAATAATAAAAAAAATAATAACAGTTATTGTTGTTATTTGCATATCTGTGACCTTGTTTTTATTTAAATAATAAAAATAATATGATTATTGTGTCATAATTATGCAAATAATAATAATAGTTATTATTATTATTGTTATTATTATCATTTGCATAATTGTGACATTGTGTTTTTGTATTATTTAAATAAACATACATATCAATTATTTCACCATAAAGCCAACAGATCAAATGTGAACTTTATATTTTGCATAAAGAAAATTAAGCCTATTTCCGGACTATTTATTATTATTATTATTATTGGCAGTGACAAAATGTTGAAATATTTGTCATTTAAATAAACAGTACTACAAATACTACCTAAAAAAAAAAAACACAAAAAAGTACAATTATATTTGGTATAAAGAAAATTAAGGGTATTTCTTGGACCATTTGTTTATTATTATTATTATTGCCATAATTGTAACACAATATATTTGTTATTTAAATACAAAAAAGTATTTGTACTATAAATTCAGTCTTGTGGTGCATGAATTATTTCACCAAAAAAAAAAAGAAACCCATTACTGGAACATTATTAAATGTATTACTTATTGTAATTATATACACATATATACGCATATACACACACATATATATTTTAGTAGTGACTTGTTTAGCAAGATTTTTGTGGGTTTCAGTGGATACTTAAAGGGTCTTAGAGAACATGCAAGATTTAACATGTAAGATTTTTTCTTTAATGCTTATTGAATGTTTTTTTTTTTTTTTTTTTTTGGTTGTGGGATAGCAGTTTGCACAAATTCTGTCGAATGCCCCATCTATAAATATGATCTGATCTGTTATTTTGCTTTCTCCCCTGAGGGAACCATCCGTGATACAGTGGCCCCGCTGAACCTGATCACACAGAGGTCTGTTATTCCTGAAATCCATAACAGCTGTGAAGGAGGAGGGGTGTTTCTAAGAATTGCCTCCTCCTCTGCATGTGCTACAGTTACAGCCACATGCGAAAGATAGTCAAGCGAGGGACAAAGGAGATTGAGAAACATGTGGGGTGGAGGCTCCTGCCCATCAAGTAAAGGGGTCAAGTATTTGTTTTTCACAAGATTAGGTTAAACTCAATGCCCAGTATCATATGGGAGAAACAAGTCGCAAATCAGATAACCAGACACTGTTACATAACAACAAGCATGGCAGTTGGGCTATCTCACTGCAGACGGTCTGCCATAAATGATTAACTTGTTGTTCATAACAAACGTCTGTGTAACTACAGTGAGGCATTTCACAGACACGATATCTCAGATCATTATGATTTAGTAACATAAGCAGAGGTTTTACTTTGAATGTACTTTGGCTTAATGCTTAAATGTGTAGAAAGTATTGCATCAGACTTTCATATTGCTTAAAATAGTTTGAGTTTTTGCACATGGTGAGTTGAAACACTATTAGTTTAACCAATGAGTTAAGTGGTTAAATCACAATCATATATGATTATATATCATTTTTGACGATCATATCACTCTCATGCAAAAATATAAAAGATTTACAGGACAAAAATAATGCTCAAGCAAAAATGTGACCCTGGACCACAAAACCAATGGTTATATTTGTATACAAATACACTGCATAGGTCACAATTATTGATTTATTTTATGCCAAAATCATTAGGGTATTAAGTAAAGATCATGTTTCATTAAGATTTTCTCAATATTTTGATATAGTCATATTCTAACAAACCATACATCAATGAAATCTTGTTTATTCATTGTATTGTATAAATCTCTCCCCCTTATCACTGGTTTTGTAAACCAGGGTCACAAATAGTTGGTTTTTAATTTATTTTACACACACTGCTGAAAGAAAACCTAGCTTAACCAGCCCAAAATGGCTTGCTCTTCTTAGTTCAGCCTGGAGAAGATGGTTTTAGCTGGTTTAAGTTGGTCTCACAAACTGTTGACAAGTGCACAGAACACACTTAAAACCACCAAACAGACCATGCTGGGAGACCAGCCAACTAACCTACAAACTATATAGGCATAAAACACAGTCTTACCCCCTGGTGTGGTGGAGAAGAGTGTTCCTCCAGGGGTCTGACTGTAGCAGTCTGGGAGTTGGGACCAGTCTTTGATTTGCAGGACACGCGTGGGAATGGGGCAGCTCTTGCTCTGCTGCGTGTTGGCGGACATCGTGGGTGAAATGCGTTCAAAACTCTGTGCCACTGAACACGGTGATATGTAGAGGCTCAGAAGAGTTGCTTCTGTCCAACACTCGTCTGTATGAAATGTTTGGTTACGATCAAACTCGGCTCAACAAAGTTTTAAAAACATAAAAAAGCGGCGAAGATATTTTTAGCGTGTTGCAGACAGCGCTGGTCTCGTGATACTCGCTGAAGAGAGGCTGTCTTTCTGGCTGTCTGTCCGCAGCGGTGGAGCGCAACGCTGGGGGTGAGGGGGTATTTAACAACAGCTCAGAGTCAGACTACGTGACTCACATCATGTGATAAAGGACACTCGAGCAACAACAAAAACAGGGGGTGTAACATGCAGGGTTGCCAGATCTTTCAGGGAAATAGATTTGTTTTTGCAAATCGTCTGCCAAGGATTTGACTTTCCAAGACACTCAATTAAATATAGAAGCCAAGTTCCTCCACATAATACATAAACAAACAAAAAGTTTAAGTTATTAGATAAAAAGTATAAAGGGTTTGCACTTAAGTCACGATTTGGTCAGTTATCACTATCAGAATGCATGGCCATATTGGTGATACTCGGATTGCACAGTTAAGGTACTGAATACATTGTTCTGCTAATTTATGCTACCTGAACTAGGGTGACCATATTCTGAGAATCCAAAAAGAGGACTGACAGGTACCCAGGGCTGGACTGGGGTTAAAATTCGGCCCTGGACAAATTCAGCCCATCCAGCCCACAAGTTCCACATGAAAGTTTTCTTGGGTTTCCTGGTGAAAAAACCCCCAGCTAAAACCAGCCTGTGCTGGTTGGGTGGTTTTAGCTGGTCAGCAGGCTGGTTTTAGAAGGGTTTTGACCACTTTTCCAGCTTGGCCAGGCTGGTCTTAGCTGGTCAGGTTTGGAAACCACCAACTAAAAGACCAGCTAAAACCAGCTACTTCCAGCCTCAACTGGCCAACCAACCAAGGCTGGTTTAAGCTGTTTATTTCAGCAGGGTTATAGGGTCTTTAATTGGAGTACATGAATGAATAAAACAGGATTTAAACAAATAATGATAAATACTGCTGAATTCAACAAACTTAATTACATTTTTGTCACAGAGAAATGCATGCAGTAAAGCATTGATTTTGAGCTAGAATGCAGGAAATTTGTTGCTATAAATTATGTAATAAAAAAACATTCATTAATAAAAATCATCACCCTCATGTCGTTCCAAAACTGTATGGCTTACTTTCTTCTGTGGAACACAAAAGATATTTTGTATAATGTAACCAAACATATTTGGTTACCCTTGATTTCTACTCTATAGACACAAAAGTTTTGAATTTCTCAAAGTATCTACCTTTGTTACACAGAAGAAAAAAGTTCATACAGGATTGAAATTATTGAAATTACATGATGTTGAGTAAATGATGACAATTTTTATTTTTGGGTAAACTGTCCCTTTAAGAACTTTATTATGTATAAACACCTAATTTATATAAGACCCATATTTAATTCTTTAATCAGGCTCTTATTGAATTAACATTTTACTCCAATTAAAACGAATTACAACTAAAAATTAAAAGAAATTATTGATCAGAATATTAGTAGTAAGACGGTGGTCACAAGAAAACATTAGTTATATGGTTTTTAAAATTAAATAGTAATTATAAACCATGAAATTTGTAATAATTTTGTTTTGAAAGTAATTATTTATTGGCATTTTCCACTTTACTTCATCATGCAGTATCCAGTGTCGTGGCTGTTTTCAGCCAGCCCAGCAGAACTTACAGATCCTTTAATGTTCTCATATCACATGACTGTATAACATAGGCCTAATTCTGTGTGTTATCTGAATGGATCAAGCAATTTACACTGTTTATCACTGTACATCGTGGCAGAAGCGCAGCGCGCGTTC